>NW_025746208.1:35000-87500 GCF_021184085.1 Oncorhynchus gorbuscha | reverse complement strand
ACCCTCCCTCCTCTAGACTGTAACATGCTGCTGTTAACACAGACCCTCCCTCCTCTAGACTGTAACATGCTGCTGTTAACACAGACCCTCCTCTAGACTGTAACATGCTGCTGTTAACACAGACCCTCCTCTAGACTGTAACATGCTGCTGTTAACACAGACCCTCCTCTAGACTGTAACATGCTGCTGTTAACACAGACCCTCCCTCCTCTAGACTGTAACATACTGCTGTTAACACAGACCCTCCCTCCTCTAGACTGTAACATGCTGCTGTTAACACAGACCCTCCCTCCTCTAGACTGTAACATGCTGCTGTTAACACAGACCCTCCCTCCTCTAGACTGTAACATGCTGCTGTTAACACAGACCCTCCCTCCTCTAGACTGTAACATGCTGCTGTTAACACAGACCCTCCTCTAGACTGTAACATGCTGCTGTTAACACAGACCCTCCCTCCTCTAGACTGTAACATGCTGCTGTTAACACAGACCCTCCCTCCTCTAGACTGTAACATGCTGCTGTTAACACAGACCCTCCTCTAGACTGTAACATGCTGCTGTTAACACAGACCCTCCCTCCTCTAGACTGTAACATGCTGCTGTTAACACAGACCCTCCCTCCTCTAGACTGTAACATGCTGCTGTTAACACAGACCCTCCTCTAGACTGTAACATGCTGCTGTTAACACAGACCCTCCCTCCTCTAGACTGTAACATGCTGCTGTTAACACAGACCCTCCCTCCTCTAGACTGTAACATGCTGCTGTTAACACAGACCCTCCCTCCTCTAGACTGTAACATGCTGCTGTTAACACAGACCCTCCTCTAGACTGTAACATGCTGCTGTTAACACAGACCCTCCCTCCTCTAGACTGTAACATGCTGCTGTTAACACAGACCCTCCCTCCTCTAGACTGTAACATGCTGCTGTTGACACAGACCCTCCCTCCTCTAGACTGTAACATGCTGCTGTTAACACAGACCCTCCCTCCTCTAGACTGTAACATGCTGCTGTTAACACAGACCCTCCCTCCTTTAGACTGTAACATGCTGCTGTTAACACAGACCCTCCCTCCTCTAGACTGTAACATGCTGCTGTTAACACAGACCCTCCCTCCTCTAGACTGTAACATGCTGCTGTTAACACAGACCCTCCCTTCTCTAGACTGTAACATGCTGCTGTTAACACAGACCCTCCTCTAGACTGTAACATGCTGCTGTTAACACAGACCCTCCTCTAGACTGTAACATGCTGCTGTTAACACAGACCCTCCCTCCTCTAGACTGTAACATACTGCTGTTAACACAGACCCTCCTCTCTAGACTGTAACATGCTGCTGTTAACACAGACCCTCCTCTAGACTGTAACATGCTGCTGTTAACACAGACCCTCCCTCCTCTAGACTGTAACATGCTGCTGTTAACACAGACCCTCCCTCCTCTAGACTGTAACATGCTGCTGTTAACACAGACCCTCCTCTAGACTGTAACATGCTGCTGTTAACACAGACCCTCCCTCCTCTAGACTGTAACATGCTGCTGTTAACACAGACCCTCCCTCCTCTAGACTGTAACATGCTGCTGTTAACACAGACCCTCCTCTAGACTGTAACATGCTGCTGTTAACACAGACCCTCCCTCCTCTAGACTGTAACATGCTGCTGTTAACACAGACCCTCCCTCCTCTAGACTGTAACATGCTGCTGTTGACACAGACCCTCCCTCCTCTAGACTGTAACATGCTGCTGTTAACACAGACCCTCCCTCCTCTAGACTGTAACATGCATGCTGCTGTTAACACAGACCCTCCCTCCTCTAGACTGTAACATGCTGCTGTTAACACAGACCCTCCCTCCTCTAGACTGTAACATGCTGCTGTTAACACAGACCCTCCCTCCTCTAGACTGTAACATGCTGCTGTTAACACAGACCCTCCCTCCTCTAGACTGTAACATGCTGCTGTTAACACAGACCCTCCCTCCTCTAGACTGTAACATGCTGCTGTTAACACAGACCCTCCCTCCTCTAGACTGTAACATGCTGCTGTTAACACAGACCCTCCTCCTCTAGACTGTAACATGCTGCTGTTAACACAGACCCTCCCTCCTCTAGACTGTAACATGCTGCTGTTAACACAGACCCTCCCTCCTCTAGACTGTAACATGCTGCTGTTAACACAGACCCTCCCTCCTCTAGACTGTAACATGCTGCTGTTAACACAGACCCTCCCTCCTCTAGACTGTAACATGCTGCTGTTAACACAGACCGTCCCTCCTCTAGACTGTAACATGCTGCTGTTAACACAGACCCTCCCTCTCTAGACTGTAACATGCTGCTGTTAACACAGACCCTCCTCTAGACTGTAACATGCTGCTGTTAACACAGACCCTCCCTCCTCTAGACTGTAACATGCTGCTGTTAACACAGACCCTCCCTCCTCTAGACTGTAACATGCTGCTGTTAACACAGACCCTCCCTCCTCTAGACTGTAACATGCTGCTGTTAACACAGACCCTCCCTCCTCTAGACTGTAACATGCTGCTGTTAACACAGACCCTCCTCCTCTAGACTGTAACATGCTGCTGTTAACACAGACCCTCCTCTAGACTGTAACATGCTGCTGTTAACACAGACCCTCCCTCCTCTAGACTGTAACATGCTGCTGTTAACACAGACCCTCCCTCCTCTAGACTGTAACATGCTGCTGTTAACACAGACCCTCCTCTAGACTGTAACATGCTGCTGTTAACACAGACCCTCCCTCCTCTAGACTGTAACATGCTGCTCCCTCCTCTAGACTGTAACACAGACCCTCCCTCCTCTAGACTGTAACATGCTGCTGTTAACACAGACCCTCCCTCCTCTAGACTGTAACATGCTGCTGTTAACACAGACCCTCCCTCCTCTAGACTGTAACATGCTGCTGTTAACACAGACCCTCCTCTAGACTGTAACATGCTGCTGTTAACACAGACCCTCCCTCCTCTAGACTGTAACATGCTGCTGTTAACACAGACCCTCCCTCCTCTAGACTGTAACATGCTGCTGTTAACACAGACCCTCCTCTAGACTGTAACATGCTGCTGTTAACACAGACCCTCCTCTAGACTGTAACATGCTGCTGTTAACACAGACCCTCCTCTAGACTGTAACATGCTGCTGTTAACACAGACCCTCCTCTAGACTGTAACATGCTGCTGTTAACACAGACCCTCCCTCCTCTAGACTGTAACATGCTGCTGTTAACACAGACCCTCCCTCCTCTAGACTGTAACATGCTGCTGTTAACACAGACCCTCCTCTAGACTGTAACATGCTGCTGTTAACACAGACCCTCCCTCCTCTAGACTGTAACATGCTGCTGTTAACACAGACCCTCCCTCCTCTAGACTGTAACATGCTGCTGTTAACACAGACCCTCCTCTAGACTGTAACATGCTGCTATTAACACAGACCCTCCCTCCTCTAGACTGTAACATGCTGCTGTTAACACAGACCCTCCCTCCTCTAGACTGTAACATGCTGCTGTTAACACAGACCCTCCCTCCTCTAGACTGTAACATGCTGCTGTTAACACAGACCCTCCCTCCTCTAGACTGTAACATGTTGCTGTTAACACAGACCCTCCTCTAGACTGTAACATGCTGCTGTTAACACAGACCCTCCTCTAGACTGTAACATGCTGCTGTTAACACAGACCCTCCCTCCTCTAGACTGTAACATGCTGCTGTTAACACAGACCCTCCCTCCTCTAGACTGTAACATGCTGCTGTTAACACAGACCCTCCCTCCTCTAGACTGTAACATGCTGCTGTTAACACAGACCCTCCCTCCTCTAGACTGTAACATGCTGCTGTTAACACAGACCCTCCCTCCTCTAGACTGTAACATGCTGCTGTTAACACAGACCCTCCCTCCTCTAGACTGTAACATGCTGCTGTTAACACAGACCCTCCTCTAGACTGTAACATGCTGCTGTTAACACAGACCCTCCCTCCTCTAGACTGTAACATGCTGCTGTTAACACAGACCCTCCCTCCTCTAGACTGTAACATGCTTCTGTTAACACAGACCCTCCCTCCTCTAGACTGTAACATGCTGCTGTTAACACAGACCCTCCTCTAGACTGTAACATGCTGCTATTAACACAGACCCTCCTCTAGACTGTAACATGCTGCTGTTAACACAGACCCTCCCTCCTCTAGACTGTAACATGCTGCTGTTAACACAGACCCTCCCTCCTCTAGACTGTAACATGCTGCTGTTAACACAGACCCTCCCTCCTCTAGACTGTAACATGCTTCTGTTAACACAGACCCTCCCTCCTCTAGACTGTAACATGCTGCTGTTAACACAGACCCTCCTCTAGACTGTAACATGCTGCTATTAACACAGACCCTCCTCTAGACTGTAACATGCTGCTGTTAACACAGACCCTCCCTCCTCTAGACTGTAACATGCTGCTGTTAACACAGACCCTCCTCTAGACTGTAACATGCTGCTGTTAACACAGACCCTCCTCTAGACTGTAAGATGCTGCTGTTAACACAGACCCTCCCTCCTCTAGACTGTAACATGCTGCTGTTAACACAGACCCTCCCTCCTCTAGACTGTAACATGCTTCTGTTAACACAGACCCTCCCTCCTCTAGACTGTAACATGCTGCTGTTAACACAGACCCTCCTCTAGACTGTAACATGCTGCTATTAACACAGACCCTCCTCTAGACTGTAACATGCTGCTGTTAACACAGACCCTCCTCTAGACTGTAACATGCTTCTGTTAACACAGACCCTCCTCTAGACTGTAACATGCTGCTGTTAACACAGACCCTCCTCTAGACTGTAACATGCTGCTGTTAACACAGACCCTCCCTCCTCTAGACTGTAACATGCTGCTGTTAACACAGACCCTCCCTCCTCTAGACTGTAACATGCTTCTGTTAACACAGACCCTCCCTCCTCTAGACTGTAACATGCTGCTGTTAACACAGACCCTCCTCTAGACTGTAACATGCTGCTATTAACACAGACCCTCCTCTAGACTGTAACATGCTGCTGTTAACACAGACCCTCCTCTAGACTGTAACACGCTGCTGTTAACACAGACCCTCCCTCCTCTAGACTGTAACATGCTGCTGTTAACACAGACCCTCCCTCCTCTAGACTGTAACATGCTGCTGTTAACACAGACCCTCCTCTTGACTGTAACATGCTGCTGTTAACACAGACCCTCCTCTAGACTGTAACATGCTGCTGTTATCACAGACCCTCCCTCCTCTAGACTGTAACATGCTGCTGTTAACACAGACCCTCCTCTAGACTGTAACATGCTGCTGTTAACACAGACCCTCCTCTAGACTGTAACATGCTTCTGTTAACACAGACCCTCCCTCCTCTAGACTGTAACATGCTGCTGTTAACACAGACCCTCCTCTAGACTGTAACATGCTGCTATTAACACAGACCCTCCTCTAGACTGTAACATGCTGCTGTTAACACAGACCCTCCCTCCTCTAGACTGTAACATGCTGCTGTTAACGAGACCCTCCTCTAGACTGTAACATGCTGCTGTTAACACAGACCCTCCTCTAGACTGTAACATGCTGCTGTTAACACAGACCCTCCCTCCTCTAGACTGTAACATGCTTCTGTTAACACAGACCCTCCCCCCTCTAGACTGTAACATGCTGCTGTTAACACAGACCCTCCTCTAGACTGTAACATGCTGCTATTAACACAGACCCTCCTCTAGACTGTAACATGCTGCTGTTAACACAGACCCTCCCTCCTCTAGACTGTAACATGCTGCTGTTAACACAGACCCTCCCTCCTCTAGACTGTAACATGCTGCTGTTAACACAGACCCTCCCTCCTCTAGACTGTAACATGCTTCTGTTAACACAGACCCTCCCTCCTCTAGACTGTAACATGCTGCTGTTAACACAGACCCTCCTCTAGACTGTAACATGCTGCTATTAACACAGACCCTCCTCTAGACTGTAACATGCTGCTGTTAACACAGACCCTCCCTCCTCTAGACTGTAACATGCTGCTGTTAACACAGACCCTCCTCTAGACTGTAACATGCTGCTGTTAACACAGACCCTCCTCTAGACTGTAAGATGCTGCTGTTAACACAGACCCTCCCTCCTCTAGACTGTAACATGCTGCTGTTAACACAGACCCTCCCTCCTCTCTAGACTGTAACATGCTTCTGTTAACACAGACCCTCCCTCCTCTAGACTGTAACATGCTGCTGTTAACACAGACCCTCCTCTAGACTGTAACATGCTGCTATTAACACAGACCCTCCTCTAGACTGTAACATGCTGCTGTTAACACAGACCCTCCTCTAGACTGTAACATGCTGCTGTTAACACAGACCCTCCTCTAGACTGTAACATGCTGCTGTTAACACAGACCCTCCTCTAGACTGTAACATGCTGCTGTTAACACAGACCCTCCCTCCTCTAGACTGTAACATGCTGCTGTTAACACAGACCCTCCCTCCTCTAGACTGTAACATGCTTCTGTTAACACAGACCCTCCCTCCTCTAGACTGTAACATGCTGCTGTTAACACAGACCCTCCTCTAGACTGTAACATGCTGCTATTAACACAGACCCTCCTCTAGACTGTAACATGCTGCTGTTAACACAGACCCTCCTCTAGACTGTACCATGCTGCTGTTAACACAGACCCTCCCTCCTCTAGACTGTAACATGCTGCTGTTAACACAGACCCTCCTCTAGACTGTAACATGCTGCTATTAACACAGACCCTCCTCTAGACTGTAACATGCTGCTGTTAACACAGACCCTCCCTCCTCTAGACTGTAACATGCTGCTGTTAACACAGACCCTCCCTCCTCTAGACTGTAACATGCTGCTGTTAACACAGACCCTCCTCTTGACTGTAACATGCTGCTGTTAACACAGACCCTCCTCTAGACTGTAACATGCTGCTGTTATCACAGACCCTCCCTCCTCTAGACTGTAACATGCTGCTGTTAACACAGACCCTCCTCTAGACTGTAACATGCTGCTGTTAACACAGACCCTCCTCTAGACTGTAACATGCTTCTGTTAACACAGACCCTCCCTCCTCTAGACTGTAACATGCTGCTGTTAACACAGACCCTCCTCTAGACTGTAACATGCTGCTATTAACACAGACCCTCCTCTAGACTGTAACATGCTGCTGTTAACACAGACCCTCCCTCCTCTAGACTGTAACATGCTGCTGTTAACACAGACCCTCCTCTAGACTGTAACATGCTGCTGTTAACACAGACCCTCCCTCCTCTAGACTGTAACATGCTGCTGTTAACACAGACCCTCCCTCCTCTAGACTGTAACATGCTGCTGTTAACACAGACCCTCCCTCCTCTAGACTGTAACATGCTTCTGTTAACACAGACCCTCCCTCCTCTAGACTGTAACATGCTGCTGTTAACACAGACCCTCCTCTAGACTGTAACATGCTGCTATTAACACAGACCCTCCTCTAGACTGTAACATGCTGCTGTTAACACAGACCCTCCTCTAGACTGTAACATGCTGCTGTTAACACAGACCCTCCTCTAGACTGTAACATGCTGCTGTTAACACAGACCCTCCTCTAGACTGTAACATGCTGCTGTTAACACAGACCCTCCCTCCTCTAGACTGTAACATGCTGCTGTTAACACAGACCCTCCCTCCTCTAGACTGTAACATGCTTCTGTTAACACAGACCCTCCCTCCTCTAGACTGTAACATGCTGCTGTTAACACAGACCCTCCCTCCTCTAGACTGTAACATGCTGCTGTTAACACAGACCCTCCTCTAGACTGTAACATGCTGCTATTAACACAGACCCTCCTCTAGACTGTAACATGCTGCTGTTAACACAGACCCTCCCTCCTCTAGACTGTAACATGCTGCTGTTAACACAGACCCTCCCTCCTCTAGACTGTAACATGCTGCTGTTAACACAGACCCTCCTCTAGACTGTAACATGCTGCTGTTAACACAGACCCTCCCTCCTCTAGACTGTAACATGCTGCTGTTAACACAGACCCTCCTCTAGACTGTAACATGCTGCTATTAACACAGACCCTCCTCTAGACTGTAACATGCTGCTGTTAACACAGACCCTCCCTCCTCTAGACTGTAACATGCTGCTGTTAACACAGACCCTCCCTCCTCTAGACTGTAACATGCTGCTGTTAACACAGACCCTCCTCTTGACTGTAACATGCTGCTGTTAACACAGACCCTCCTCTAGACTGTAACATGCTGCTGTTATCACAGACCCTCCCTCCTCTAGACTGTAACATGCTGCTGTTAACACAGACCCTCCTCTAGACTGTAACATGCTGCTGTTAACACAGACCCTCCTCTAGACTGTAACATGCTTCTGTTAACACAGACCCTCCCTCCTCTAGACTGTAACATGCTGCTGTTAACACAGACCCTCCTCTAGACTGTAACATGCTGCTATTAACACAGACCCTCCTCTAGACTGTAACATGCTGCTGTTAACACAGACCCTCCCTCCTCTAGACTGTAACATGCTGCTGTTAACACAGACCCTCCTCTAGACTGTAACATGCTGCTGTTAACACAGACCCTCCCTCCTCTAGACTGTAACATGCTGCTGTTAACACAGACCCTCCCTCCTCTAGACTGTAACATGCTGCTGTTAACACAGACCCTCCCTCCTCTAGACTGTAACATGCTTCTGTTAACACAGACCCTCCCTCCTCTAGACTGTAACATGCTGCTGTTAACACAGACCCTCCTCTAGACTGTAACATGCTGCTATTAACACAGACCCTCCTCTAGACTGTAACATGCTGCTGTTAACACAGACCCTCCTCTAGACTGTAACATGCTGCTGTTAACACAGACCCTCCTCTAGACTGTAACATGCTGCTGTTAACACAGACCCTCCTCTAGACTGTAACATGCTGCTGTTAACACAGACCCTCCCTCCTCTAGACTGTAACATGCTGCTGTTAACACAGACCCTCCCTCCTCTAGACTGTAACATGCTGCTGTTAACACAGACCCTCCTCTAGACTGTAACATGCTGCTGTTAACACAGACCCTCCTCTAGACTGTAAGATGCTGCTGTTAACACAGACCCTCCCTCCTCTAGACTGTAACATGCTGCTGTTAACACAGACCCTCCCTCCTCTAGACTGTAACATGCTTCTGTTAACACAGACCCTCCCTCCTCTAGACTGTAACATGCTGCTGTTAACACAGACCCTCCTCTAGACTGTAACATGCTGCTATTAACACAGACCCTCCTCTAGACTGTAACATGCTGCTGTTAACACAGACCCTCCTCTAGACTGTAACATGCTGCTGTTAACACAGACCCTCCTCTAGACTGTAACATGCTGCTGTTAACACAGACCCTCCTCTTGACTGTAACATGCTGCTGTTAACACAGACCCTCCTCTAGACTGTAACATGCTGCTGTTATCACAGACCCTCCCTCCTCTAGACTGTAACATGCTGCTGTTAACACAGACCCTCCTCTAGACTGTAACATGCTGCTGTTAACACAGACCCTCCTCTAGACTGTAACATGCTTCTGTTAACACAGACCCTCCCTCCTCTAGACTGTAACATGCTGCTGTTAACACAGACCCTCCTCTAGACTGTAACATGCTGCTATTAACACAGACCCTCCTCTAGACTGTAACATGCTGCTGTTAACACAGACCCTCCCTCCTCTAGACTGTAACATGCTGCTGTTAACACAGACCCTCCTCTAGACTGTAACATGCTGCTGTTAACACAGACCCTCCCTCCTCTAGACTGTAACATGCTGCTGTTAACACAGACCCTCCCTCCTCTAGACTGTAACATGCTGCTGTTAACACAGACCCTCCCTCCTCTAGACTGTAACATGCTTCTGTTAACACAGACCCTCCCTCCTCTAGACTGTAACATGCTGCTGTTAACACAGACCCTCCTCTAGACTGTAACATGCTGCTATTAACACAGACCCTCCTCTAGACTGTAACATGCTGCTGTTAACACAGACCCTCCTCTAGACTGTAACATGCTGCTGTTAACACAGACCCTCCTCTAGACTGTAACATGCTGCTGTTAACACAGACCCTCCTCTAGACTGTAACATGCTGCTGTTAACACAGACCCTCCCTCCTCTAGACTGTAACATGCTGCTGTTAACACAGACCCTCCCTCCTCTAGACTGTAACATGCTGCTGTTAACACAGACCCTCCTCTAGACTGTAACATGCTGCTGTTAACACAGACCCTCCTCTAGACTGTAAGATGCTGCTGTTAACACAGACCCTCCCTCCTCTAGACTGTAACATGCTGCTGTTAACACAGACCCTCCCTCCTCTAGACTGTAACATGCTTCTGTTAACACAGACCCTCCCTCCTCTAGACTGTAACATGCTGCTGTTAACACAGACCCTCCTCTAGACTGTAACATGCTGCTATTAACACAGACCCTCCTCTAGACTGTAACATGCTGCTGTTAACACAGACCCTCCTCTAGACTGTAACATGCTGCTGTTAACACAGACCCTCCTCTAGACTGTAACATGCTGCTGTTAACACAGACCCTCCTCTAGACTGTAACATGCTGCTGTTAACACAGACCCTCCCTCCTCTAGACTGTAACATGCTGCTGTTAACACAGACCCTCCCTCCTCTAGACTGTAACATGCTTCTGTTAACACAGACCCTCCCTCCTCTAGACTGTAACATGCTGCTGTTAACACAGACCCTCCCTCCTCTAGACTGTAACATGCTGCTATTAACACAGACCCTCCTCTAGACTGTAACATGCTGCTGTTAACACAGACCCTCCTCTAGACTGTAACATGCTGCTGTTAACACAGACCCTCCCTCCTCTAGACTGTAACATGCTGCTGTTAACACAGACCCTCCTCTAGACTGTAACATGCTGCTATTAACACAGACCCTCCTCTAGACTGTAACATGCTGCTGTTAACACAGACCCTCCCTCCTCTAGACTGTAACATGCTGCTGTTAACACAGACCCTCCCTCCTCTAGACTGTAACATGCTGCTGTTAACACAGACCCTCCTCTTGACTGTAACATGCTGCTGTTAACACAGACCCTCCTCTAGACTGTAACATGCTGCTGTTATCACAGACCCTCCCTCCTCTAGACTGTAACATGCTGCTGTTAACACAGACCCTCCTCTAGACTGTAACATGCTGCTGTTAACACAGACCCTCCTCTAGACTGTAACATGCTTCTGTTAACACAGACCCTCCCTCCTCTAGACTGTAACATGCTGCTGTTAACACAGACCCTCCTCTAGACTGTAACATGCTGCTATTAACACAGACCCTCCTCTAGACTGTAACATGCTGTGGTTAACACAGACCCTCCCTCCTCTAGACTGTAACATGCTGCTGTTAACACAGACCCTCCTCTAGACTGTAACATGCTGCTGTTAACACAGACCCTCCCTCCTCTAGACTGTAACATGCTGCTGTTAACACAGACCCTCCCTCCTCTAGACTGTAACATGCTGCTGTTAACACAGACCCTCCCTCCTCTAGACTGTAACATGCTTCTGTTAACACAGACCCTCCCTCCTCTAGACTGTAACATGCTGCTGTTAACACAGACCCTCCTCTACACTGTAACATGCTGCTATTAACACAGACCCTCCTCTAGACTGTAACATGCTGCTGTTAACACAGACCCTCCTCTAGACTGTAACATGCTGCTGTTAACACAGACCCTCCTCTAGACTGTAACATGCTGCTGTTAACACAGACCCTCCTCTAGACTGTAACATGCTGCTGTTAACACAGACCCTCCCTCCTCTAGACTGTAACATGCTGCTGTTAACACAGACCCTCCCTCCTCTAGACTGTAACATGCTTCTGTTAACACAGACCCTCCCTCCTCTAGACTGTAACATGCTGCTGTTAACACAGACCCTCCCTCCTCTAGACTGTAACATGCTGCTATTAACACAGACCCTCCTCTAGACTGTAACATGCTGCTGTTAACACAGACCCTCCTCTAGACTGTAACATGCTGCTGTTAACACAGACCCTCCCTCCTCTAGACTGTAACATGCTGCTGTTAACACAGACCCTCCTCTAGACTGTAACATGCTGCTATTAACACAGACCCTCCTCTAGACTGTAACATGCTGCTGTTAACACAGACCCTCCCTCCTCTAGACTGTAACATGCTGCTGTTAACACAGACCCTCCCTCCTCTAGACTGTAACATGCTGCTGTTAACACAGACCCTCCTCTAGACTGTAACATGCTGCTGTTAACACAGACCCTCCCTCCTCTAGACTGTAACATGCTGCTGTTAACACAGACCCTCCTCTTGACTGTAACATGCTGCTGTTAACACAGACCCTCCTCTAGACTGTAACATGCTGCTGTTATCACAGACCCTCCCTCCTCTAGACTGTAACATGCTGCTGTTAACACAGACCCTCCTCTAGACTGTAACATGCTGCTGTTAACACAGACCCTCCTCTAGACTGTAACATGCTGCTGTTAACACAGACCCTCCCTCCTCTAGACTGTAACATGCTGCTGTTAACACAGACCCTCCTCTAGACTGTAACATGCTGCTGTTAACACAGACCCTCCCTCCTCTAGACTGTAACATGCTGCTGTTAACACAGACCCTCCTCTAGACTGTAACATGCTGCTGTTAACACAGACCCTCCCTCCTCTAGACTGTAACATGCTGCTGTTAACACAGACCCTCCCTCCTCTAGACTGTAACATGCTGCTGTTAACACAGACCCTCCTCTAGACTGTAACATGCTGCTGTTAACACAGACCCTCCCTCCTCTAGACTGTAACATGCTGCTGTTAACACAGACCCTCCTCTAGACTGTAACATGCTGCTGTTAACACAGACCCTCCCTCCTCTAGACTGTAACATGCTGCTGTTAACACAGACCCTCCTCTAGACTGTAACATGCTGCTGTTAACACAGACCCTCCCTCCTCTAGACTGTAACATACTGCTGTTAACACAGACCCTCCTCTAGAGTATATTAGTTGTGTTGTTACAGTACAGTACAGTATATTAGTTGTGTTGATACAGTACAGTATATTAGTTGTGTTGTTACAGTATATTAGTTGTGTTGATACAGTACAGTACAGTATATTAGTTGTGTTGATACAGTACAGTATATTAGTTGTGTTGATACAGTACAGTACAGTATATTAGTTGTGTTGATACAGTACAGTATATTAGTTGTGTTGATACAGTACAGTACAGTATATTAGTTGTGTTGATACAGTACAGTATATTAGTTGTGTTGATACAGTACAGTATATTAGTTGTGTTGATACAGTACAGTATATTAGTTGTGTTGATACAGTACAGTATATTAGTTGTGTTGATACAGTACAGTATATTAGTTGTGTTGATACAGTACAGTATATTAGTTGTGTTGATACAGTACAGTATATTAGTTGTGTTGATACAGTACAGTATATTAGTTGTGTTGATACAGTACAGTACAGTATATTAGTTGTGTTGATACAGTACAGTATATTAGTTGTGTTGTTACAGTATATTAGTTGTGTTTATACAGTACAGTACAGTATATTAGTTGTGTTGATACAGTACAGTACAGTATATTAGTTGTGTTGTTACAGTATATTAGTTGTGTTGATACAGTACAGTATATTAGTTGTGTTGTTACAGTATATTAGTTGTGTTGATACAGTACAGTACAGTATATTAGTTGTGTTGATACAGTACAGTACAGTATATTAGTTGTGTTGATACAGTACAGTACAGTATATTAGTTGTGTTGATACAGTACAGTACAGTATATTAGTTGTGTTGATACAGTACAGTATATTAGTTGTGTTGTTACAGTATATTAGTTGTGTTTATACAGTACAGTACAGTATATTAGTTGTGTTGATACAGTACAGTACAGTATATTAGTTGTGTTGATACAGTACAGTATATTAGTTGTGTTGATACAGTACAGTATATTAGTTGTGTTGATACAGTACAGTATATTAGTTGTGTTGATACAGTACAGTACAGTATATTAGTTGTGTTGATACAGTACAGTATATTAGTTGTGTTGATACAGTACAGTATATTAGTTGTGTTGATACAGTACAGTACAGTATATTAGTTGTGTTGATACAGTACAGTATAGTAGTTGTGTTGATACAGTACAGTATATTAGTTGTGTTGATACAGTACAGTATATTAGTTGTGTTGATACAGTACAGTATATTAGTTGTGTTGATACAGTACAGTATATTAGTTGTGTTGATACAGTACAGTATATTAGTTGTGTTGATACAGTACAGTACAGTATATTAGTTGTGTTGATACAGTACAGTATATTAGTTGTGTTGATACAGTACAGTACAGTATATTAGTTGTGTTGATACAGTACAGTATATTAGTTGTGTTGATACAGTACAGTACAGTATATTAGTTGTGTTGATACAGTACAGTATATTAGTTGTGTTGATACAGTACAGTATATTAGTTGTGTTGATACAGTACAGTACAGTATATTAGTTGTGTTGATACAGTACAGTATATTAGTTGTGTTGATACAGTACAGTATATTAGTTGTGTTGATACAGTACAGTACAGTATATTAGTTGTGTTGATACAGTACAGTACAGTATATTAGTTGTGTTGATACAGTACAGTACAGTATATTAGTTGTGTTGATACAGTACAGTATATTAGTTGTGTTGATACAGTACAGTACAGTATATTAGTTGTGTTGATACAGTACAGTATATTAGTTGTGTTGATACAGTACAGTATATTAGTTGTGTTGATACAGTACAGTATATTAGTTGTGTTGATACGGTACAGTACAGTATATTAGTTGTGTTGATACAGTACAGTATATTAGTTGTGTTGATACAGTACAGTATATTAGTTGTGTTGATACAGTACAGTATATTAGTTGTGTTGATACAGTACAGTACAGTATATTAGTTGTGTTGATACAGTACAGTATATTAGTTGTGTTGATACAGTACAGTATATTAGTTGTGTTGATACAGTACAGTACAGTATATTAGTTGTGTTGATACAGTACAGTATATTAGTTGTGTTGATACAGTACAGTATATTAGTTGTGTTGATACAGTACAGTACAGTATATTAGTTGTGTTGATACAGTACAGTATATTAGTTGTGTTGATACAGTACAGTATATTAGTTGTGTTGATACAGTACAGTATATTAGTTGTGTTGATACAGTACAGTATATTAGTTGTGTTGATACAGTACAGTACAGTATATTAGTTGTGTTGATACAGTACAGTATATTAGTTGTGTTGATACAGTACAGTATATTAGTTGTGTTGATACAGTACAGTACAGTATATTAGTTGTGTTGATACAGTACAGTACAGTATATTAGTTGTGTTGATACAGTACAGTATATTAGTTGTGTTGATACAGTACAGTATATTAGTTGTGTTGATACAGTACAGTACAGTATATTAGTTGTGTTGATACAGTACAGTACAGTATATTAGTTGTGTTGATACAGTACAGTATATTAGTTGTGTTGATACAGTACAGTATATTAGTTGTGTTGATACAGTACAGTATATTAGTTGTGTTGATACAGTACAGTATATTAGTTGTGTTGATACAGT
Organism: Oncorhynchus gorbuscha; assembly: GCF_021184085.1. Lineage (NCBI taxonomy): Eukaryota > Metazoa > Chordata > Actinopteri > Salmoniformes > Salmonidae > Oncorhynchus > Oncorhynchus gorbuscha. The sequence continues at coordinate 71,838 of NW_025746208.1, read as the reverse complement.
ACAGTACAGTATATTAGTTGTGTTGATACAGTACAGTATATTAGTTGTGTTGATACAGTACAGTACAGTATATTAGTTGTGTTGATACAGTACAGTATATTAGTTGTGTTGATACAGTACAGTACAGTATATTAGTTGTGTTGATACAGTACAGTATATTAGTTGTGTTGATACAGTACAGTATATTAGTTGTGTTGATACAGTACAGTATATTAGTTGTGTTGATACAGTACAGTACAGTATATTAGTTGTGTTGATACAGTACAGTACAGTATATTAGTTGTGTTGATACAGTACAGTATATTAGTTGTGTTGATACAGTACAGTATATTAGTTGTGTTGATACAGTACAGTACAGTATATTAGTTGTGTTGATACAGTACAGTATATTAGTTGTGTTGATACAGTACAGTATATTAGTTGTGTTGATACAGTACAGTATATTAGTTGTGTTGAATATCAATAGGGACCCTGAACATACATTATGAGTCTGTGTTCATGTCATCTTCATGAATGAAGATACCAGTGGTGGTAGAAGTGTCTTTACTCGATTTAGCAAATTATCTGCAATCTGAGTCTCTACAATCACACATCCAGCATTGTACACCTTAATCAATCTTACCCCCCCCTCTGTCTGTCTCTCTGTCTCTGTCTGTCTCTCTCTCTTTCTCTCTCTCTCTCTCTCTCCCTCTCTCTCTCTCTCTCTTTCTCTCTCTCTCTCTCTCTCTCTCTCTCTCTCTCTCTCTCTCTCTCTCTCTCTCTCTCTCTCTCTCTCTCTCTCTCTCTCTCTCTCTCTCTCTCTCTCTCTCTCTCTCTCTCTCTCTCTCTCTCTCTCTCTCTCTCTCTCTCTCTCTCTCAGCTCCAGCTAATAGAGCAGTTTTCCAACAGGCTGGTTCTGATTAGAGTTATTGGTGTATTCTGGAATGACCCTGTTCCCATGCCTCTCTGCTCTCTGTGTTCTCCGTTATTCGTTCTGTGTTCTGTGCTCTGTTCTCTGTAGGACTAATCAGTGTTCTCCTCTTGACTCTGTTCTCTGTAGGACTAATCAGTGTTCTCCTCTTGACTCTGTTGTCTGTAGGACTAATCAGTGTTCTCCTCTTGGCTCTGGACCTGTAGGACTAATCAGTGTTCTCCTCTTGACTCTGGAACTGTAGAACTAATCAGTGTTCTCCTCTTGACTCTGGACCCGTAGGACTAATCAGTGTTCTCCTCTTGACTCTGTTCTCTGTAGGACTAATCAGTGTTCTCCTCTTGACTCTGTTCTCTGTAGGACTAATCAGTGTTCTCCTCTTGACTCTGGACCTGTAGGACTAATCAGTGTTCTCCTCTTGACTCTGTTCTCTGTAGGACTAATCAGTGTTCTCCTCTTGACTCTGTTCTCTGTAGGACTAATCAGTGTTCTCCTCTTGACTCTGGACCCGTAGGACTAATCAGTGTTCTCCTCTTGACTCTGGAACTGTAGGACTAATCAGTGTTCTCCTCTTGACTCTGGAACTGTAGGACTAATCAGTGTTCTCCTCTTGACTCTGTTCTCTGTAGGACTAATCAGTGTTCTCCTCTTGACGCTGTTCTCTGTAGGACTAATCAGTGTTCTCCTCTTGACTCTGGAACTGTAGGACTAATCAGTGTTCTCCTCTTGACTCTGTTCTCTGTAGGACTAATCAGTGTTCTCCTCTTGACTCTGTTCTCTGTAGGACTAATCAGTGTTCTCCTCTTGACTCTGGAACTGTAGGACTAATCAGTGTTCTCCTCTTGACTCTGTTCTCTGTAGGACTAATCAGTGTTCTCCTCTTGACTCTGGACCCGTAGGACTAATCAGTGTTCTCCTCTTGCCTCTGTTCTCTGTAGGACTAATCAGTGTTCTCCTCTTGACTCTGGAACTGTAGGACTAATCAGTGTTCTCCTCTTGACTCTCTGGAACTGTAGGACTAATCAGTGTTCTCCTCTTGACTCTGTTCTCTGTAGGACTAATCAGTGTTCTCCTCTTGACTCTGGACCTGTAGGACTAATCAGTGTTCTCCTCTTGACTCTGTTCTCTGTAGGACTAATCAGTGTTCTCCTCTTGACTCTGTTCTCTGTAGGACTAATCAGTGTTCTCCTCTTGACTCTGTTCTCTGTAGGACTAATCAGTGTTCTCCTCTTGACTCTGTTCTCTGTAGGACTAATCAGTGTTCTCCTCTTGACTCTGTTCTCTGTAGGACTAATCAGTGTTCTCCTCTTGACTCTGGACCCGTAGGACTAATCAGTGTTCTCCTCTTGCCTCTGTTCTCTGTAGGACTAATCAGTGTTCTCCTCTTGACTCTGTTCTCTGTAGGACTAATCAGTGTTCTCCTCTTGACTCTCTGGAACTGTAGGACTAATCAGTGTTCTCCTCTTGACTCTGTTCTCTGTAGGACTAATCAGTGTTCTCCTCTTGACTCTGGACCTGTAGGACTAATCAGTGTTCTCCTCTTGACTCTGTTCTCTGTAGGACTAATCAGTGTTCTCCTCTTGACTCTGGAACTGTAGGACTAATCAGTGTTCTCCTCTTGACTCTGGACCTGTAGGACTAATCAGTGTTCTCCTCTTGACTCTGGAACTGTAGGACTAATCAGTGTTCTCCTCTTGGCTCTGTTCTCTGTAGGACTAATCAGTGTTCTCCTCTTGACTCTGTTCTCTGTAGGACTAATCAGTGTTCTCCTCTTGACTCTGTTCTCTGTAGGACTAATCAGTGTTCTCCTCTTGATACTGGAACTGTAGGACTAATCAGTGTTCTCCTCTTGACTCTGTTCTCTGTAGGACTAATCAGTGTTCTCCTCTTGATACTGGAACTGTAGGACTAATCAGTGTTCTCCTCTTGGCTCTGGACCTGTAGGACTAATCAGTGTTCTCCTCTTGACTCTGGACCCGTAGGACTAATCAGTGTTTGATGGGGCTATGGGCCGACCAGGGCTTCTGTATCGGGTATCAAACCAACACAGGGTTTGATGGGGCTATGGGCCGACCAGGGGTTCTAGTTGGTAACATATTTGGCCTTTTGTTGTCCATGTATTTTTGGCTCATTGTTGAATACTAAAACAGAAACAGTATTATAATCTTACTCTAAACTCATTCTCTGTTTTACCGACAAGATAAAGTCTCATTTTGTTCTTAAATAACTGAGACATAATGGCTATGATGCTGATTGGCCTGTAGCTGGCACAGAGGTCTGGCTGGGGCACAATACAAGGAAGTGGCTGTGCAGACTGAGACAGAGACAGGGATAGGGAGGAGTAGTAGTGTAGTAGTGCAGAGAGGGAGAGAGAGAGAGAGAGAGAGGGAGAGAGAGAGGGAGAGGGAGAGGGAGAGGGAGGGATGGAGGGATGGAGGGAGGGGAGGGGGGGGAGCGATTTGCACATAATTATGACATTTGAAATATCTATTATTTTGTAACTTTTGTGAGTGTAATGTTTCCTGTACATTTTTATTGTTTATTTCACTTGCTTTGGCAATGTTATCATATGTTACTGTCTCAGTGGTTGGCCACAAAGCTTGACTGGGAAGCCAACCTACACTCAGTATACAGTAGTCTGGTCTACCCATCACAGAATGTAATGTTGACTTGAACATAATTCTGTGTTCTACAGGGCATTCTAGTCATTCTAATTCTATGTTCTACAGGGCATTCTAGTCATTCTAAGTCTATGTTCTACAGGGCATTCTAGTCATTCTAATTCTATGGCATTCTAGTCATTATTAATCTATAGTCTACTACAGGCCTAGATTATTGCTTCCTGCTGTGTCAGCCAGCAGCCCATACACGCAGAAAGTACCCGTGTACCCCTTAGCTCTGATTGGACAGTTTGGTCAGGCTGCCTTGGAATGCTGAGGCAGATTGTGGTGTGTGAGCTCCTTACAGAACGGAATGGAGAGAGAGAGAGTTTTCATTCATCCTGTTCCCCGAGCTTTGTTAAGAACACACAGCTTGTGTTCCAAATGGAACCCTGTTCCCTATATAGTGCACAACTTTAGACCAGGACCCAGAGATTCCCTATATAGTGCACTACTTTAGACCAGGAACCAGAGATTCCCTATATACGGCCCTACTTTAGACCAGCACCTGTCCATGGGCAGTACGGCTCACACAAGGCTACTTAGAAAGGGACTAGGGTGCCGTTTGGGATGCAGACATAGCGAGGCATCATGGACCAGCACACATTGTGCCCTCAATACTTCTGGAACAGATGACTCTGTTTATCATAGCATTCATATGCCTAAATGAACTGTTGTCATGTTGTGCTTTATTATGTCATTCTGAACATAATGAACAAGCCTTTTCTTCAGTAAATGTGCTCTCAGTGTAAGAGCCCCTCTCATCCGACATGCATCTGTGGAAAAAAGGTCCATTTTATTCATCATTAAACGTCAGGGAGTTCCAACCCGAACGTCCTCAGAGATCAGTCCTACTTCATGGTCATCATGTTTCATAGCACCCTAGTGGTGGGTGCTGTTCTAAGCCGATGGGCCATTCAGTGTTCTGGCTCACTGCTCTCGTCTGACTGATGCACTACCCTTCAGTCATGTGAGTCTATCTCAATACTCTAGAAGTGGCTTCCTCTTCTCGTCTCCTTTCCCCCATGTACTCTGATGAGCTGAACGAGGACAGGAGACTTCTAGTAGGCTGTGTAATGGGCAGCCATCCTTCATATTGCTTTGACACATCCTGTGTTTTCAGATCAGTAGAACCCTCAGTGGAAAAGGTTCTACCTGGAACCTAAAGGGTTATAACAGGAACCAAAAGGGTTCTAACTGGAACCAAAAGGGTTATAACTGGAACCAAAAGGGTTCTACCTGGAACCAAAAGGGTTCTAACTGGAACCAAAAGGGTTCTACCTGGAACCTAAAGGGTTATAACTGGAACCTAAAGGGTTATAACTGGAACCAAATGGGTTCTACCTGGAACCAAAAGGGTTCTAACTAGAACCAAAAGGGTTCTACCTGGAACCTAAAGGGTTATAACTGGAACCTAAAGGGTTATAACTGGAACCTAAAGGGTTATAACTGGAACCAAAAGGGTTATAACTGGAACCAACATGGTTCTAACTGGAACCAAAAGGGTTATAACTGGAACCAAAAAGGGTTCTAACTGGAACCAAAAGGGTTCTAACTGGAACCAAAAGGGTTATAACTGGAACCTAAAGGGTTCTAACTGGAACCTAAAGGGTTATAACTGGAACCTAAAGGGTTCTAACTGGAACCAAAAAATGGTTCTTCAAAGTGTAGATGGAGAGGAGATGAATGATGGAAGCCACAATAGAGTATTGAGATGAAGTCCTGGCCCAGGATCTCATCCAACCTTCACACAGCAAAACAGCAGAGCAGGGTTCTAATCAGCAGGGTGTCTAATCAGCAGGGTTCTAATCAGCAGGGTTCTAATCAGCAGTGTGTCTAATCAGCAGGGGTCTAATCAGCAGGGTCTAATCAGCAGTGTGTCTAATCAGCAGGGTCTAATCAGCAGGGTTCTAATCAGCAGGGTTCTAATCAGCAGTGGTCTAATCAGCAGTGGTCTAATCAGCAGAGGTCTAATCAGCAGAGGTCTAATCAGCAGAGGTCTAATCAGCAGGGGTCTAATAAGCAGTGTGTCTAATCAGCAGGGGTCTAATCAGCAGGGTTCTAATCAGCAGTGTGTCTAATCAGCAGGGTTCTAATCAGCAGGGTTCTAATCAGCAGTGTGTCTAATCAGCAGGGGTCTAATCAGCAGAGGTCTAATCAGCAGGGGTCTAATCAGCAGGGGTCTAATCAGCAGGGTTCTAATCAGCAGGGTTCTAATCAGCAGGGGTCTAATCAGCAGGGTTCTAATCAGCAGTGGTCTAATCAGCAGGGTTCTAATCAGCAGGGTTCTAATCAGTAGGGTTCTAATCAGCAGGGTTCTAATCAGCAGTGATCATTGCGATTGACATTGACATCATTGACATCAGTAGACTGTATTCACTGCTCTGTTCGTCCGTCCTGTTTGTTTCTCTGCTGCAATTGGTCTTGAAGCATCTGCTGTTGGCAGCTTGGAAAATTAGTTCATTAATTATTTATTATTATTTAGTTTATTTATTGACTTGAAGCATGAGGCAGATCCATGGCCTGAGGGGATGTTCATGGGGGCACAGTCCCCCCCCCCCACACACACACCATCCAAACACTTGCCTTCTGAGATTAGAGACCTAGATTGTGTTCAGTAGGACACACTATAAATACATTTGTTAACGAGAAAAAGAGTACGTGGTTCAAATCTTCAGGTAGTATCTCCCCGACAGGACACGACGCTGATCGCTGAAATATGGAAACCTCTGTCCTCTATCCTGCTCAGCCTAGTCAATAATACCCTTTCAGTTTAATACTGATACACACAAAGCAATAAGTCATTCAAAACAGCTGGCCTTGCTTCCATTAAACTGGATCCAACTGCTCAGTTTGTCATTAGAGTTGGACGGGTTCACTCTTACCACTCCAATACTCTAAGACACATGCGCCCCAGAGAGCTATAGAGCTCTTATAGACATATATAGCTCCCTGTATAGCTCTTATAGACATATATATATCTCTGTATAGCTCTTATAGACATATATATATATATATATATATATATATATCTGTATAGCTCTTATAGACATATATAGCTCCCTGTATAGCTCTTACAGACATATATATATCACCATACAGCACTTATAGACATACACACTGCTCAAAAAAATAAAGGGAACACTTAAACAACACAATGTAACTCCAAGTCAATCACACTTCTGTGAAATCAAACTGTCCACTTAGGAAGCAACACTGATTGACAATACATGTCACATGCTGTTGTGCAAATGGAATAGACAACAGGTGGAAATTATAGGCAATTAGCAAGACACCCCCAATAAAGTAGTGCTTCTGCAGGTGGGGACCACAGACCACTTCTCAGTTCCTATGCTTCCTGGCTGATGTATTGGTCACTTTTGAATGCTGGCGGTGCTTTCACTCTAGTGGTAGCATGAGACGGAGTCTACAACACACACAAGTGGCTCAGGTAGTGCAGCTCATCCAGGACGGCACATCAATGCGAGCTGTGGCAAGAATGTTTGCTGTGTCTGTCAGCGTAGGTTCCAGAGAATGGAGGAGCTACCAGGAGACAGGCCTGTACATCAGGAGACATGGAGGAGGCCATAGGAGGGCAACAACCCAGCAGCAGGACCGCTACCTCCGCCTTTGTGCAAGGAGTAGCAGAAGGAGCACTGCCAGAGCCCTGCAAAATGACCTCCAGCAGGCCACACATGTGCATGTGTCTGCTCAAACGGTCAGAAACAGACTCCATGAGGTTGGTATGAGGGCCCGATGTCCACAGGTGGGGGTTGTGCTTACAGCCCAACACCATGCAGGACGTTTGGCATTTGCCAGAGAACACCAAGATTGGCAAATTCGCTACTGGCACCCTGTGCTCTTCACAGATGAAAGCAGGTTCACACTGAGCACGTGACAGACGTGACAGTCTGGAGACGCTGTGGAGAACGTTCTTCTGCCTGCAACATCCTCCAGCATGACCAGTTTGGCAGTGGGTCAGTCATGGTGTGGGGTGGTATTTCTTTGGGGGGCCGCACAGCCCTCCATGTGCTCGCCAGAGGTAGCCTGACTGCCATTAGGTACCGAGATGAGATCCTCAAACCCCTTGTGAGACCATATGCTGGTGCGGTTGGCCCTGGGTTCCTCCTAATGCAAGACAATGCTGGACCTCATGTGGCTGGAGTGTGTCAGCAGTTCCTGCAAGAGGAAGGCTTTGATGCTATGGACTGGCCCGCCCGTTCCCCAGACCTGATTCCAATTGAGCACATCTGGGACATCATGTCTCGCTCCTTCCACCAACGCCACGTTGCACCACAGACTGTCCAGGAGTTGGCGGATGCTTTAGTCCAGGTCTTGGAGGAGATCCCTCAGGAGACCATATGCCACCTCATCAGGAGCATGCCCAGGCATTGTAGGGAGGTCATACAGGCACGTGGAGGCCACACACACTACTGAGCCTCATTTGGACTTGTTTTAAGGACATTACATCAAAGTTGGATCAGCCTGTAGTGTGGTTTTCCACTTTAATTTTGAGTGTGACTCCAAATCCAGACCTCCATGGGTTGATAAATTTGATTTCCATTGATCATTGTTGTGTGATTTTGTTGTCAGCACATTCAACTATGTAAAGAAAAAAGTATTTACTAAGAATATTTCATTCATTCAGAATGTGGATGTGTTATTTTAGTGTTCCCTTTGTTTTTTGGAGCAGTGTATATCTAACCATACAGCTCTTATAGACATATATATCTCCCTGTTTCGCTCTTATAGACATGTATATCTCCCTGTATAGCTCTTATAGACATGTATATCTTACCATACAGCTCTTATAGACATATATATATCTCCCTGTATAGCTCTTATAGCCATATATATCTCCCTGTATAGCTCTTATAGACATATATACAGTACATTCTGAAAGTGTTCAGACCCATGGACTTTTTCTACATTTTGTTGCATTACAGCCTTATTCTAAAACGGATAAAATAGTTTTTACCCCCTCATCAATCTACACACAATACCCCATAATGACAAAGCGAAAACAGATTTTTAGAAATGTTTGCAAATGTACAGTCGTGGCCAACAGTTTTGAAAAAGACACAAATATACATTTTCACAAAGTCTGCTGCCTCAGTTTGTATGATGGTAATTTGCATATACTCCAGAATGTTATGAAGAGTGATCAGATTAATTGCAATTAATTGCAAAGTCCCTCTTTGCCATGCAAGTTAACTGAATCCCCCAAAAACATTTCCACTACATTTCAGCCCTGCCACAAAAGGACCAGCTGACATCATGTCAGTGATTCTCTCGTTAACACAGGTGTGTGTTGATGAGGACATGGCTGGAGATCACTCTGTCATGCTGATTGAGTTCAAATAACAGACTGGAAGCTTCAAAAGGAGAGTGGTGCTTGGAATCATTGTTTTTCCTCTGTCAAACATGGTTACCTGCAAGGAAACAAGTGCCGTCTTCATGGCTTTGCACAAAAAAGGGCTTCACAGGCAAGGATATTGCTGCCAGTAAGATTGCACCTAAATCAACCATTTAACGGATCATCAAGAACTTCAAGGAGAGCAGTTTAATTGTTGTGAAGAATGCTTCAGGGTGCCCAAGAAAGTCCAGCAAGCACCAGGACCATCTCCTAAAGTTGATTCAGCTGCGGGATCGGGGCACCACCAGTACAGATCTTGCTCAGGAATGGCAGCAGGCAGGTGTGAGTGCATCTGCACACACAATGAGGCGAAGACTTTTGGAGGATGGCTTGGTGTCAAAAAGGGCAGCAAAGAAGCCATTTCTCTCCAGGAAAAACATCAGGGACAGACTGATATTCTGCAAAAGGTACAGGGATTGGACTGCTGAGGACTGGGATGAAGTCATTTTCTCTGATGAATCCCCTTTCCGATTGTTTGGGGCATCCGGAAAAAAAGCTTGTCCGGAGAAGACAAGGTGAACGCTACCATCAGTCCTCTGTCATGCCAACAGTAAAGCATCCTGAGACCATTCATGTGTGGGGTTGCTTCTCAGCCAAGGGAGTGGGCTCACTCACAATTTTGCTTGAACACAGCCATGAATAAAGAATGGTACCAACACATCCTCCGAGAGCAACTTCTCCCAACCATCCAGGAACAGTTTGGTGACGAACAAGACCTTTTCCAGTATGATGGAGCACCTTGCCATAAGGCAAAGGTGATAACTAAGTGGCTTGGGGAACAAAACATTGATATTTTGGGTCCATGGCCAGGAAACTCCCCAGAACTTAATCTCATAGAGAACTTGAGGTCAATCCTCAAGAGGCGGGTGGACAAACAAAAACCCACAAATTCTGACAAACTCCAAGCATTGATTATGCCAGAATGGGCTGCCATCAGTCAGGATGTGGCCCAGAAGTTATTTGACAGCATGCCTGGGTGGATTGCAGAGGTCTTGAAAAACAAAGGTCAACACTGCAAATATTGAGTCTTTGCATCAACTTTATGTAATTGTCAATAAAAGCCTTTGACAATTATGAAATGCTTGTAATTATACTTCAGTATTCGATAGTAAAATCTGACAAAAATATCTGAAGACACTGAAGCAGAAAACTTTGTGGAAATTAATATTTGTGTCATTCTCAAAACTTTTGGCCACGACTGTATATATAAAAAACTGAAATATTACATTTACATAAGTACTCAGACCCTTTACTCAGTACTTTGTTGAAACACCTTTGGCAGCGATTACAGCCTCGAGTCTTCTTGAATATGACAGAACAAGCTTGGCACACCTGTATTTGAGGTCCTCAGCCCTCTGGAGACGGTTTTCATCAAGGATCTCTCTGATCATCTTTCCCTCCATCCTGACGAGTCTCCCAGTCCCTGTCGCTGAAAAACATCCCCACAGCATGATGCTGCCACCACCATGTGTCACCGTAGGGATGGTGCCAGGTTTCCTCCAGACGTGATGCTTGGCATTCTGGCCAAAGAGTTCAATCTTGGTTTCATCAGACCAGATAATCTTGTTTCTCATGGTCTGAGAGTCTTTAGGTATCTTTTGGAAAACTCAGAGCTGGCTGTCATGTGGGAGTGCCTTCCATCTGGCCACTCTACAATAAAGGCCTGATTGGTGGAGTGCTGCAGAGATGGTTGTCCTTCTGGAATGTTCTCCCATCTCCACAGAGGAAGATGGGAGAAGATGGGAGAACACAGTTTTGAGACCTTCAATGTTACAGATATTTTGTTGGTTCCCTTCCCCAGATCTTTGCCTCGACACAATCCTGTCTCGGTGCAATCCTGCCTCGACACAATCCTGTCTCGGTGCAATCCTGTCTCGACACAATCCTGTCTCGGTGCAATCCTGTCTCGGTGCAATCCTGTCTCGACACAATCCTGCCTCGACACAATCCTGTCTCGGTGCAATCCTGCCTCGACACAATCCTGTCTCGGTGCAATCCTGTCTCGGTGCAATCCTGTCTCGGTGCAATCCTGTCTCGACACATTCCTGTCTTGGTGTTCTACCGACAGTTCCTTCAACCTCATGGCTTGGTTTTTTTCTCTGATATGCACTTTCAACTGTGGAACCTTATATAGACAAATCATGTCCAATCAATTGAATTTACCACAGAGCTCAATTCCAAGTCTCACAGCAAAGTGTCTGAATACTTACTTTCTTATGTACATATAGCAAAACACTGTTTTCGCTTTGCCAATATGGGGTATTATGTGTAGATTGATGAGGGAATCATAGTGGACAGAGCATAGTGGTGGCTGCATCATGTTATGGATATGCTTGTAATCGTTAAGGACTGGGGAGGTTTTTCAGGATAAAAAATACATGTAATGGAACTAAGCACACAATCCACAGCACAGGCAACATCCTAGAGGAAAACCTGGTTCAGTCTGCTTTCCACCAGACACTGGGAGATGAATTCACCTTTCAGCAGGACAATAACCGAAAACACAAGGCCAAATATACACTGGAGTTGCTTACCAAGAAGACAGTGAATGTTCTTGAGTGGCCGAGTTACAGTTTTGACTTAAATCTACTTGAAAATCTATGGCAAAACCTGGAAATGGTTGTCTAGCAATGATCAACAACCAATTTGAAGAGCTTGAAGAATTATGGGTAAATGTTGCACAATTCAGGTTGGAATCCTGAAAGACCCAGAAAGACTCACAGCTGTAATCACTGTCAAAGGTGCTTATATATGTAAATAACATATTTATGCATTTCATTTTCAATAAATTAGCTAAGATTTCTAAAAGCATGTTTTCACTTGGTCATTGTGGGGTATTGTGATGTCATTATGAGGTATTGTGATGTCATTATGGGGTATTGTGATGTCATTATGGGGTATTGTGTGTAGATGGGTGAGAGAAAACAAGACATTTAATCCATTTTGAATTGAGGTTGTAACACAACTAAATGTGGAGTAAGTCAAGGGGTGTGAACACTTTCTGAAGGCTCTGTAACTTGATTAAAATAACTACATAAAGTACTTAAGGAGATTCCCCAGAGGCTTGTTGAGTGTGTTCTTGTTAAATCATTCAAACCCTCTCCACCCTAACCCAATCCTGACTGGTATGTTTTCTCCTTCTATCTCCACCCTAACCCAATCCTGACTGGTATGTTTTCTCCTTCTATCTCCACCCTAACCCAATCCTGACTGGTATGTTTTCTCCTTCTATCCTCTCCACCCTAACCCAATCCTGACTGGTATGTTTTCTCCTTCTATCCTCTCCACCCTAACCCAATCCTGACTGGTATGTTTTCTCCTTCTATCCTCTCCACCCTAACCCAATCCTGACTGGTATGTTTTCTCCTTCTATCCTCTCTCCACCCTAACCCAATCCTGACTGGTATGTTTTCTCCTTCTATCTCCACCCTAACCCAATCCTGACTGGTATGTTTTCTCCTTCTATCTCCACCCTAACCCAATCCTGACTGGTATGTTTTCTCCTTCTATCTCCACCCTAACCCAATCCTGACTGGTATGTTTTCTCCTTCTATCCTCTCCACCCTAACCCAATCCTGATTGGTATGTTTTCTCCTTCTATCTCTCACCCTAACCCAATCCTGACTGGTATGTTTTCTCCTTCTATCTCCACCCTAACCCAATCCTGACTGGTATGTTTTCTCCTTCTATCTCCACCCTAACCCAATCCTGACTGGTATGTTTTCTCCTAATCCTCATTTAGCACCTAACCCAATCCTGACTGGTCATGTTTTCTCCTTCGTATCCTCTCCAACCTAACCCACTCCTGACTGGTATGTTTTCGCCATCTCTACCAACCCAATCTGACTGGTATGTTTTCTCCTATCCTCTCCACCCTAACCCAATCCTGACTGGTATGTTTATAATAATAATATATGTCATTTACCCTTTTAATCCTGACTGGTATGTTTTCTCCTATCCTTCCACCCTAACCCAATCATGGTATGTTTTCTCCTTCTATCTCCACCCTAACCCAATCCTGACTGGTATGTTTTCATAAAATCCTGACTGGTTCTCCTTCTATCCCGGGGATCCTAACCCAATCCTGACTGGTATGTTTTCTCCTTCTATCCTCTCCACCTAACCCAATCCTGACTGGTATGTTTTCTCCTATCCTCTCCACCCTAACCCAATCCTGACTGGTATGTTTTCTTCTATCCTCTCCACCCTAACCCAATCCTGACTGGTATGTTTTCTCCTTCTATCTCCACCCTAACCCAATCCTGACTGGTATGTTTTCTCCTTCTATCTCCACCCTAACCCAATCCTGACTGGTATGTTTTCTCCTTCTATCCTCTCCACCCTAACCCAATCCTGACTGGTATGTTTTCTCCTTCTATCCTCTCCACCCTAACCCAATCCTGACTGGTATGTTTTCTCCTTCTATCCTCTCCACCCTAACCCAATCCTGATTGGTATGTTTTCTCCTTCTATCTCCACCCTAACCCAATCCTGACTGGTATGTTTTCTCCTTCTATCTCCACCCTAACCCAATCCTGACTGGTATGTTTTCTCCTTCTATCTCCACCCTAACCCAATCCTGACTGGTATGTTTTCTCCTTCTATCCTCTCCACCCTAACCCAATCCTGACTGGTATGTTTTCTCCTTCTATCTCCACCCTAACCCAATCCTGACTGGTATGTTTTCTCCTATCCTCTCCACCCTAACCCAATCCTGACTGGTATGTTTTCTCCTTCTATCCTCTCCACCCTAACCCAATCCTGACTGGTATGTTTTCTCCTATCCTCTCCACCCTAACCCAATCCTGACTGGTATGTTTTCTCTTTCTAGGGCAGAAAAAACTGAAGTGTTAAGCGACGATCTTCTGCAGGTAAATAAGTATAAGTGTGTGTGTGTGTGTGTGTGTGTGTGTGCGTGCCTGTATGTGTGTGTGTGTTTGTGCCTGTGTGTGTGTGTGATTTCTGACCTTCTTGTTAGCATGGTGTCTGATACATGTTGCTGTGCTGGTCTAGGTGGAGAAGCGGTTGGACCTGGTCAAACAGGTGACCCACAGCACTCACAAGAAGCTGACCGCCTGCCTGCAGGGCCAGCAAGGGGCTGAAGAGAGAGAGAAGAAATCTGTCAAGTCTCCCTCTGTAAGGACCTATCAGATTCCTGTTTTTTCAATGTGTCAGTGAGTCCTGTCCTATTCAAATAAACCAGGAATAAATAAAAGTCCATAATATCCCCATTCACAGTGACAGAGGAACATGTTCTGCTACCTTGTGTGGTGATATGGTATGGTGATATGATATGGTGATATGATATGGTGATATGATATGATATGTATATGGTGATATGATATGGTATGATGATATGATATGGTGATATGATGCTATGATATGATATGGTATGATGATATGATATGGTATGATATGATATGGTATGATGATATGATATGGTATATGATGGTGTGGTGATATGGTATATGGTATGGTGATATGGTATGGTGATATGATATGGTATGATGATATGATATGGTGATATGGTATGGTGTGGTGATATGGTATGGTGATATGATATGGTGATATGGTATGGTGATATGATATGGTATGGTGTGGTGATATGATATGGTGATATGATATGGTATGGTGTGGTGATATGGTATGGTGATATGGTATGGTGATATGATATGGTGATATGGTATGGTGTGGTGATATGGTATGGTGATATGATATGGTGATATGGTATGATATGGTATGGTGATGATATGGTATGGTGTGGTGATATGGTATGGTATGGTGATATGGTATGGTGATATGATATGGTGATATGGTATGGTGATATGATATGGTGATATGGTATGGTGATGTGATATGGTGATATGGTATGGTGATATGGTATGGTGTGGTGATATGGTATGGTATGGTGATATGGTATGGTGATATGATATGGTGTGGTGATATGGTATGGTGTGGTGATATGGTATGGTGATATGGTATGGTATGGTGATATGGTATGGTATGGTGATATGGTATGGTGATATGGTATGGTGATATGATATGGTGATATGGTATGGTGATGTGATATGGTGATATGGTATGGTGATATGGTATGGTGTGGTGATATGGTGTGGTGATATGGTATGGTATGGTGATATGGTATGGTGATATGGTATGGTGATATGGTATGGTGATATGGTATGGTGATATGATATGGTGATATGATATGGTGATATGGTATGGTATGGTATTGTTGATATGGTATGGTGATAGAGCATGGTATAGTGGGTTCGATGGTGATATGGTATGTAAGTTGCTTTGGATAAAAGCGTATGGTGATATGGTGATATGGTATGGTGATATGGTATGGTGATATGGTGTGGTGATATGGTGTGGTGATATGGTATGGTGATATGGTATGGTGATATGGTATGGTGATATGGTGTGGTGATATGGTGTGGTGATATGGTGTGGTGATATGGTGTGGTGATATGGTGTGGTGATATGGTATGGTGATATGGTATGGTGATATGGTGTGGTGATATGGTGTGGTGATATGGTATGGTGATATGGTGTGGTGATATGGTATGGTGATATGGTATGGTGATATGGGTATGGTGATATGATATGATATGGTATGGTGATGTGGTGTGGTGTGGTGTGGTGTGGTGTGGTATGGTATGGTGATATGGTATGGTGATATGGTGTGGTGATATGGTATGGTATGGTGTGGTGATATGGTATGGTATGGTGATATGGTATGGTGATATGGTATGGTGATATGGTATGGTGATATGATATGGTGATATGATATGGTGATATGGTATGGTATGGTATTGGTGATATGTGGTCCTTCTGTAGCTCAGTTGGTAGAGCATGGCGCTTGTAACGCCAGGGTAGTGGGTTCGATCCCCGGGACCACCCATACGTAGAATGTATGCACACATGACTGTAAGTTGCTTTGGATAAAAGCGTCTGCTAAATGGCATATATTATATATGATATGGTGATATGGTATGGTGATATGGTATGGTGATATGGTATGGTGATATGGTATGGTGATATGGTGATATGGTATGGTGATATGGTGTGGTGATATGGTGTGGTGATATGGTATGGTGATATGGTATGGTGTGGTGATATGGTATGGTGTGGTGATATGGTATGGTATGGTGTGGTGATATGGTATGGTGTGGTGATATGGTATGGTATGGTATGGTGATATGATATGGTGTGGTATGGTGTGGTGTGGTGTGGTGTGGTGTGGTGTGGTGTGGTGATATGATATGATATGGTGATATGGTATGGTGTGGTGATATGGTATGGTGATATGGTATGGTAATATGATATTGGATGGTGATATGATATGGTATGGTGATATGGTGTGGTGATATGATATGGTGATATGATATGGTGTGGTGATATGATATGGTATGGTGATATGGTATGGTATGGTGATATGACATGGTATGGTGATATGATATGGTCTGGTGGTATGGTGATATGGTATGGTGATATGATATGGTCTGGTGGTATGGTGATATGGTATGGTGATATGATATGGTCTGGTGGTATGGTGATATGGTATGGTGATATGATATGGTATGGTGATATGGTATGGTATGGTGATATGATATGCTATGGTGATATGATATGGTGATATGGTATGGTGTGGTGATATGGTATGGTGATATGGTATGGTGTGGTGATATGATATGGTGATATGGTATGGTGTGGTGATATGGTGTGGTGATATGGTGTGGTGATATGATATGGCGATATGATATGGTGTGGTGATATGGTATGGTGATATGATATGGTGTGGTGGTATGGTATGATGTGGTGATATGATATGATATGGCGATATGATATGGTATGGTGATATGGTATGATGTGGTGATATGATATGGTATGGTGATATGGTATGGTGATATGGTATGGTGATATGGTATGGTGATATGGTGTGGTGATATGATATGGTATGGTGATATGGTATGGTGGTATGGTATGGTGATATGATATGGTATGGTGATATGGTATGGTGATATGGTATGGTGGTATGGTATGGTGGTATGATATGGTATGGTGATATGATATGGTATGGTGATATGGTATGGTGTGGTGGTATGATATGGTATGGTGATATGATATGGAATACCGTATGTTAATTCTTGCTGTCTTGTATCAGAAAAAGCTTCCACTAACCATCCTGGCACAATGTATGGTAGAAGGAGCTGCTGTGTTGGGGGACGACTCTCTACTAGGGTGAGTCCCTGTATACGCACTCACTCACTCACTCACTCACTCACTCACTCACTCACTCACTCACTCACTCACTCACTCACTCACCTTTTTTATGTTGATTCTGCCATAATTCCACTCTGTCCTCTTTGACCTTGTTCTCTATTTGATGCATTCTGATTAGCTGAAGCCGGGTCCTAGCTGACGTGATTGGCTATGGCTGCGTTCTATCTGACGCTGTGATTGCTTGTGGCCGGGTCCTAGCTGATGTTATGATTGACTGGGACCTAGCTGACATTGTGATTGGCTGTGGCAGGGATCCATCTGATGTTTTGATTGGCTCTGCTCCCCTAACAGGAAGATGCTGAACCTGTGTGGGGAGACAGAGGAGAAGCTGGCCCAGGAACTGATTCAGTTTGAGTTCCAGATAGAGAAAGATGTGGTGGAGCCTCTCTATGAGCTGGCTGAGGTGAGTCCTACTGTCACTATGACAAGGTGAGTCCTACTGTCCCTATGATGAGGTGAGTCCTACTGTCACTATGACAAGGTGAGTCCTACTGTCACTATGACAAGGTGAGTTCTACTGTCACTATGACAAGGTGAGTTCTACTGTCTCTATGATGAGATGAGTCCTACTGTCACTATGACAAGGTGAGTCCTACAGTCACTATGACAAGGTGAGTCCTACTGTCACTATGACAAGGTGAGTTCTACTGTCACTATGACAAGGTGAGTTCTACTGTCACTATGACAAGGTGAGTCCTACTGTCACTATGACAAGGCGGGTCCTACTATCACTATGAGCTGAGTCCTACTGTCACTATGATGAGGTGAGTCCTACTATCACTATGAGGTGAGTCCTACTATCACTATGAGGTGAGTCTTACTGTTTCTATGATGAGGTGAGTCCTACTGTCACTATGATGAGGTGAGTCCTACTGTCACTATGATGAGGTGAGTCCTACTATCACTATGAGGTGAGTCTTACTGTCTCTATGATGAGGTGAGTCCTACTGTCTCTATGAAGAGGTGAGTCCTACTGTCTCTATGATGAGGTGAGTCCTACTGTCTATGATGAGGTGAGTCCTATTGTCTCTATGATGAGGTGAGTCCTACTGTCCCTATGATGAGGTGAGTCCTACTGTCTCTATGATGAGGTGAGTCCTACTGTCTCTATGATGAGGTGAGTCCTACTGTCCCTATGATGAGGTGAGTCCTACTGTCCCAATGATGAGGTGAGTCCTACTGTCACTATGATGAGGTGAGTCCTACTGTCCCTATGATGAGGTGAGTCCTACTGTCACTATGATGAGGTGAGTCCTACTGTCACTATGATGAGGTGAGTCCTACTGTCACTATGATGAGGTGAGTCCTACTGTCACTATGATGAGGTGAGTCCTACTGTGTCTATGATGAGGTGAGTCCTACTGTCACTATGATGAGGTGAGTCCTACTGTCACTATGATGAGGTGAGTCCTACTGTCACTATGATGAGGTGAGTCCTACTGTCACTATGATGAGGTGAGTCCTACTGTCACTATGATGAGGTGAGTCCTACTGTCACTATGATGAGGTGAGTCCTACTGTCACTATGATGAGGTGAGTCCTACTGTGTCTATGATGAGGTGAGTCCTACTGTCACTATGATGAGGTGAGTCCTACTGTGTCTATGATGAGGTGAGTCCTACTGTCCCTATGATGAGGTGAGTCCTACTGTCTCTATGATGAGGTGAGTCCTACTGTCCCTATGATGAGGTGAGTCCTACTGTTTCTATGATGAGGTGAGTCCTACTGTCCCTATGATGAGGTGAGTCCTACTGTCCCTATGATGAGGTGAGTCCTACTGTCCCTATGATGAGGTGAGTCCTACTGTCACTATGATGAGGTGAGTCCTACTGTGTCTATGATGAGGTGAGTCCTACTGTCCCTATGATGAGGTGAGTCCTACTGTCCCTATGTTGAGGTCAGTCTGACTGTCACTATGATGAGGTGAAGCCTCTCTTTGAGCTGGCTGAGGTGAGTCCTACTGTCTCTACGATGAGGTGAGTCCTACTGTCTCTATGATGAGGTGAGTCCTACTGTCCCTATGATGAGGTGAGTCCTACTGTCTCTATGATGAGGTGAGTCCTACTGTCACTATAATGAGGTGAGTCCTACTGTTTCTATGATGAGGTGAGTCCTACTGTCTCTATGATGAGGTGAGTCCTACTGTCACTATGATGAGGTGAGTCCTACTGTCCCTATGATGAGGTGAGTCCTACTGTCTCTATGATGAGGTGAGTCCTACTGTCACTATGATGAGTCCTACTGTGATGAGGTGAGTCCTACTATCACTATGAGGTGAGTCCTACTGTCACTATGAGGTGAGTCTTACTGTCTCTATGATGAGGTGAGTCCTACTGTCACTATGATGAGGTGAGTCCTACTGTCCCAATGATGAGGTGAGTCCTACTGTCCCTATGATGAGGTGAGTCCTACTGTCCCAATGATGAGGTGAGTCCTACTGTCACTATGATGAGGTGAGTCCTACTGTCTCTATGAAGAGGTGAGTCCTACTGTCTCTATGATGAGGTGAGTCCTACTGTCTATGATGAGGTGAGTCCTACTGTCACTATGATGAGGTGAGTCCTACTGTCCCTATGATGAGGTGAGTCCTACTGTCACTATGATGAGGTGAGTCCTACTGTCACTATGATGAGGTGAGTCCTACTGTCCCTATGATGAGGTGAGTCCTACTGTCTCTATGATGAGGTGAGTCCTACTGTCACTATGACAAGGCGAGTCCTACTGTCCCTATGATGAGGTGAGTCCTACTGTCACTATGATGAGGTGAGTCCTACTGTCTCTATGATGAGGTGAGTCCTACTGTCCCTATGATGAGGTGAGTCCTACTGTCCCTATGACAAGGTGAGTCCTACTGTCTCTATGATGAGGTGAGTCCTACTGTCCCTATGACAAGGTGAGTCCTACTGTCACTAAGATGAGGTGAGTCATACTGTCTCTATGATGAGGTGAGTCCTACTGTCACTATGATGAGGTGAGTCCTACTGTGTCTATGATGAGGTGAGTCCTACTGTCACTATGATGAGGTGAGTCCTACTGTGTCTATGATGAGGTGAGTCCTACTGTCTCTATGATGAGGTGAGTCCTACTGTCACTATGATGAGGTGAGTCCTACTGTGTCTATGATGAGGTGAGTCCTACTGTGTCTATGATGAGGTGAGTCCTACTGTCCCTATGATGAGGTGAGTCCTACTGTCCCTATGTTGAGGTCAGTCTGACTGTCACTATGATGAGGTGAAGCCTCTCTTTGAGCTGGCTGAGGTGAGTCCTACTGTCTCTACGATGAGGTGAGTCCTACTGTCTCTATGATGAGGTGAGTCCTGCTGTCACTATGATGAGGTGAGTCCTACTGTCTCTATGATGAGGTGAGTCCTACTGTCACTATAATGAGGTGAGTCCTACTGTCTCTATGATGAGGTGAGTCCTACTGTCCCTATGATGAGGTGAGTCCTACTGTCTCTATGATGAGGTGAGTCCTACTGTCACTATGATGAGGTGAGTCCTACTGTGTCTATGATGAGGTGAGTCCTACTGTCACTATGATGAGGTGAGTCCTACTGTCTCTATGATGAGGTGAGTCCTGCTGTCACTATGATGAGGTGAGTCCTACTGTCTCTATGATTACATTTACATTTACATTTAAGTAATTTAGCAGACGCTCTTATCCAGAGTGACTTACAAATTGGTGCATTCACCTTATGACATCCAGTGGAACAGCCACTTTACAATAGTGCATCTAAATCTTTTAAGGGGGGGGGTGAGAAGGATTACTTTATCCTATCCTAGGTATTCCTTAAAGAGGTGGGGTTTCAGGTGTCTCCGGAAGGTGGTGATTGACTCCGCTGTCCTGGCGTCTTGAGGGAGTTTGTTCCACCATTGGGGGGCCAGAGCAGCGAACAGTTTTGACTGGGCTGAGCGGGAACTGTACTTCCTCAGTGGTAGGGAGGCGAGCAGGCCAGAGGTGGATGAACGCAGTGCCCTTGTTTGGGTGTAGAGTCCTACTGTCCCTATGATGAGGTGAGTCCTACTGTCACTATGATGAGGTGAGTCCTACTGTCCCTATGATGAGGTGAGTCCTACTGTCACTATGATGAGGTGAGTCCTACTGTCACTATGAGGTGAGTCCTACTGTCACTATGAGGTGAGTCCTACTGTCCCTATGATGAGATGAGTCCTACTGTCACTATGATGAGGTGAGTCCTACTGTCACTATGATGAGGTGAGTCCTACTGTCACTATGATGAGGTGAGTCCTACTGTCACTATGATGAGGTGAGTCCTACTGTCACTATGATGAGGTGAGTCCTACTGTCACTATGATGAGGTGAGTCCTACTGTCCCTATGATGAGGTGAGTCCTACTGTCACTATGATGAGGTGAGTCCTACTGTCCCTATGATGAGGTGAGTCCTACTGTCCCTATGATGAGGTGAGTCTTACTGTCTCTATGATGAGGTGAGTCCTACTGTCCCTATGATGAGGTGAGTCCTACTGTCACTATGATGAGGTGAGTCCTACTGTCCCTATGATGAGGTGAGTCCTACTGTCACTATGATGAGGTGAGTCCTACTGTCCCTATGATGAGGTGAGTCCTACTGTCTCTATGATGAGGTGAGGCCTACTGTCCCTAGCCATACATTATTTGAAGTTATAATTGTTATAATTATCTGTCCAGAGGCTGCCCACAACATTCACCATTACTATCTCTGACTGAACGTAATCGTTAAGACACAGTGTCAGCCTGTTCATTATTGTCTATTAACTTCAGTATGGTGGAATATTCCTCCCCAATGTCCATTCCCAGATAACTAGTAGATAACTGAATATAGTGGAGATACATTATAGAGGAGGGTTGATGTGTTCCCTGTCTCTTCCCAGATAACTAGTAGATAACTGAATATAGTGGAGATACATTATAGAGGAGGGTTGATGTGTTCCCTGTCTCTTCCCAGGTGGACATTCCCAGATAACTAGTAGATAACTGAATGTAGTGGAGATACATTATAGAGGAGGGTTGATGTGTTCCCTGTCTCTTCCCAGGTGGACATTCCCAACATCCAGAAACAGAGGAAACATTTAGCCAAGCTGGTTCTGGACATGGACTCTGCTCGCACACGGTGAGGGATGGACTGTTAACAGGCTGGGACCTGATGCTCTCTTCACTGGTCTTCACCTCTTAAAGACATGCTCACGTTTAGAATAATGCTTAGACCGACATGTTCCTTCCCTCAGTGCATGTGTCTCAAATCGCGCCCTAAACCCTATGTTTTTTATTTTATTTATCTTAATTTTATTTTACTAGGCAAGTCAGTTAAGAACAAATTCTTATTTTCAATGACGGCCTAGGAACAGTGCCTGTTCAGGGGCAGAACAACAGATTTTGTACCTTGTCAGCTCGGGATTTGAACTTGCAACCTTTCGGTTACTAGTCCAATGCTCTAACCACTAGGCTACCCTGCCGCCCCTATATAGTGTGCACTACTGGTCAGAAGTAGTGCACTATATAGTGTGGAATAGGATGCCTTTTGGGATGCTGTCGTGTGTGTTGGTTTTCCATCCCTCCTCCTAAACTCTTCTTCTGTCTCCTCCTTAAACCTGTAGGTTTCACCAGTCGTCCAAGTCCTCCAGTCACCCTAGCAATCTGCAGGCGGGCGGGGCCAAGGGGGAGGCCCTCAGAGAGGAGATGGAAGAGGCAGCCAATAGGATGGAGATCTGCAGGGTGAGTCACAGGGTTCTAGAGGTTCAGGCTCCTCCTCCTTCACCTACTGTATTCCACTGACCTCCCCCACACCATGAAACTATATTAGCCACTACAAGGTTACTGACTGTATTAAGGTTACAGACTGTATTAACCACTACAAGGTTACAGACTGTATTAAGGTTACAGACTGTATTGACCACTACAAGGTTACAGACTGTATTAAGGTTACAGACTGTATTAACCACTATAAGGTTACAGACTGTATTAACCACTACAAGGTTACTGACTGTATTAACCACTACAAGGTTACTGACTGTATTAACCACTACAAGGTTACAGACTGTATTACCACTATAAGGTTACAGACTGTATTAAGGTTACAGACTGTATTAAGGTTACAGACTGTATTAAGGTTACAGACTGTATTAAGGTTACAGACTGTATTAACCACTACAAGGTTACAGACTGTATTAAGGTTACAGACTGTATTAAGGTTACAGACTGTATTAACCACTACAAGGTTACAGACTGTATTAACCACTACAAGGTTACAGACTATTAACCACTACAAGGTTACAGACTGTATTAACCACTACAAGGTTACAGACTGTATTAAGGTTATAGACTGTATTAACCACTACAAGGTTACAGACTGTATTTACAGACTGTATTAACCACTACAAGGTTACAGACTGTATTAACCACTACAAGGTTACAGACTGTATTAAGGTTACAGACTGTATTAACCACTACAAGGTTACAGACTGTATTAAGGTTACAGACTGTATTAACCACTACAAGGTTACAGACTGTATTAAGGTTACAGACTGTATTAACCACTACAAGGTTACAGACTGTATTAAGGTTACAGACTGTATTAACCACTACAAGGTTACAGACTGTATTAAGGTTACAGACTGTATTAACCACTATTAACCACTACAAAGTTACAGACTGTATTAACCACTACAAGGTTACAGACTGTATTAAGGTTACAGACTGTATTAAGGTTACAGACTGTTAACCACTACAAGGTTACAGACTGTATTAACCACTACAAGGTTACAGACTGTATTAACCACTACAAGGTTACAGACTGTATTAAGGTTACAGACTGTATTAAGGTTACAGACTGTATTAAGGTTACAGACTGTATTAAGGTTACAGACTGTATTAAGGTTACAGACTATTAACCACTACAAGGTTACAGACTGTATTAACCACTACAAGGTTATAGACTGTATTAACCACTACAAGGTTACAGACTGTATTAACCACTACAAGGTTACAGACTGTATTAAGGTTACAGACTGTATTAACCACTACAAGGTTACATACTGTATTAAGGTTACAGACTGTATTAACCACTACAAGGTTACAGACTGTATTAAGGTTACAGACTGTATTAACCACTACAAGGTTACAGACTGTATTAAGGTTACAGACTGTATTAACTACTACAAGGTTACAGACTGTATTAAGGTTACAGACTGTATTAACCACTACAAGGTTACAGACTGTATTAAGGTTACAGACTGTATTAACCACTACAAGGTTACAGACTGTATTAACCACTACAAGGTTACAGACTGTATTAACCACTACAAGGTTACAGACTGTATTAACCACTACAAGGTTACAGACTGTATTAACCCCTACAAGGTTACAGACTGTATTAACCACTACAAGGTTATAGACTGTATTAAGGTTACAGACTGTATTAAGGTTACAGACTGTATTAACCACTACAAGGTTACAGACTGTATTAACCACTACAAGGTTATAGACTGTATTAACCACTACAAGGTTACAGACTGTATTAACCCCTACAAGGTTACAGACTGTATTAACCACTACAAGGTTACAGACTGTATTAACCACTACAAGGTTACAGACTGTACTAACCACTACAAGGTTACAGACTGTATTAAGGTTACAGACTGTATTAACCACTACAAGGTTACAGACTGTATTAACCACTACAAGGTTACAGACTGTACTAACCACTACAAGGTTACAGACTGTATTAAGGTTACAGACTGTATTAACTACTACAAGGTTACAGACTGTATTAAGGTTACAGACTGTATTAACCACTACAAGGTTACAGACTGTATTAAGGTTACAGACTGTATTAACTACTACAAGGTTACAGACTGTATTAACCACTACAAGGTTACAGACTGTATTAACCACTACAAGGTTATAGACTGTATTAACCACTACAAGGTTATAGACTGTATTAACCACTACAAGGTTACAGACTGTATTAAGTTACAGACTGTATTAACCACTACAAGGTTACAGACTGTATTAAGGTTACAGACTGTATTAACCACTACAAGGTTACAGACTGTATTAACCACTACAAGGTTACAGACTGTATTAACCACTACAAGGTTACAGACTGTATTAAGGTTACAGGCTGTATTAACCACTACAAGGTTACAGACTGTATTAACCACTACAAGGTTACAGACTGTATTAACCACAGACTGTATTAAGGTTACAGACTGTATTAACCACTACAAGGTTACAGACTGTATTAACCACTACAAGGTTACAGACTGTATTAAGGTTACAGACTGTATTAACTACTACAAGGTTACAGACTGTATTAAGGTTACAGACTGTATTAACCACTACAAGGTTACAGACTGTATTAAGGTTACAGACTGTATTAACCACTACAAGGTTACAGACTGTATTAACCACTACAAGGTTACAGACTGTATTAACCACTACAAGGTTACAGACTGTATTAACCACTACAAGGTTACAGACTGTATTAACCACTACAAGGTTACAGACTGTATTAAGGTTATAGACTGTATTAAGGTTACAGACTGTATTAAGGTTACAGACTGTATTAACCACTACAAGGTTACAGACTGTATTAACCACTACAAGGTTACAGACTGTATTAAGGTTATAGACTGTATTGACCACTACAAGGTTACAGACTGTATTAAGGTTACAGACTGTATTAATCACTACAAGGTTATAGACTGTATTAACCACTACAAGGTTACAGACTGTATTAAGGTTACAGACTGTATTAACTGTATTAACCCTACAAGGTTACAGACTGTATTAACCACTACTTACAGACTGTATTAACCAAGACTGTATTTAGGTTACAGACTGTATTAACCACTACAAGGTTACAGACTGTATTAAGGTTACAGACTGTATTAACCACTACAAGGTTACAGACTGTATTAAGGTTACAGACTGTATTAACCACTACAAGGTTACAGACTGTATTAAGGTTACAGACTGTATTAAGGTTACAGACTGTATTAACCACTACAAGGTTACAGACTGTATTAACCACTACAAGGTTACAGACTGTATTAACCACTACAAGGTTACAGACTGTATTAACCACTACAAGGTTACAGACTGTATTAACCACTACAAGGTTACAGACTGTATTAACCACTACAAGGTTACAGACTGTATTAACCACTACAAGGTTACAGACTGTATTAACCACTACAAGGTTACAGACTGTATTAACCACTACAAGGTTACAGACTGTATTAACCACTACAAGGTTACAGACTGTATTAAGGTTACAGACTGTATTAAGGTTACAGACTGTATTAACCACTACAAGGTTACAGACTGTATTAAGGTTACAGACTGTATTAACCACTACAAGGTTACAGACTGTATTAACCACTACAAGGTTACAGACTGTATTAAGGTTACAGACTGTATTAACCAGACTGTATTAAGGTTACAGACTGTATTAACCAGACTGTACAAGGTTACAGACTGTATTAACCACTACAAGGTTACAGACTGTATTAACCACTACAAGGTTACAGACTGTATTAACCACTACAAGGTTACAGACTGTATTAACCACTACAAGGTTACAGACTGTATTAAGGTTACAGACTGTATTAAGGTTACAGACTGTATTAAGGTTACAGACTGTATAACCACTACAAGGTTACAGACTGTATTAACCACTACAAGGTTACAGACTGTATTAACCACTACAAGGTTACAGACTGTATTAAGGTTACAGACTGTATTAAGGTTACAGGCTGTATTAAGGTTACAGACTGTAAGGTTACAGACTGTAGACTGTATTAACCACTACAAGGTTACAGACTGTATTAACCACTACAAGGTTACAGACTGTATTAAGGTTACAGACTGTATTAACCACTACAAGGTTACAGACTGTATTAAGGTTACAGACTGTATTAAGGTTAAGGTTACAGACTGTATTAACCACTACAAGGTTACAGACTGTATTAACCACTACAAGGTTACAGACTGTATTAACAGGCTGTATTAAGGTTACACTACAAGGTTACAGACTGTATTAACCAGGCTGTATTTAGGTTACAGACTGTATTATTACAGGCTGTAAGGTTACAGACTGTATTAACCACAGGCTGTATTAAGGTTACAGGCTGTATTAAGGTTACAGACTGTATTAACAGGCTGTACTACACAGGTTATTTAGGTTACAGACTGTATTAACAGGCTGCAAAGGTTACAGACTGTATTAAGGTTACAGACTGTATTAACAGGCTGTATTAAGGTTACAGACTGTATTAAGGTTACAGGCTGTATTAAGGTTACAGACTGTATTAAGGTTACAGACTGTATTAAGGTTACAGACTGTATTAAGGTTACAGACTGTATTAAGGTTACAGGCTGTATTAAGGTTACAGACTGTATTAACCAGGCTGTATTAAGGTTACAGACTGTATTAACCAGGTTACAGACTGTATTAACCAGGCTGTATTAAGGTTACAGACTGTATTAAGGTTACAGACTGTATTAAGGTTACAGACTGTATTAAGGTTACAGACTGTATTAAGGTTACAGACTGTATTAACCACTACAAGGTTACAGACTGTATTAACCAGACTGTATTAAGGTTACAGACTGTATTAAGGTTACAGACTGTATTAAGGTTACAGGCTGTATTAAGGTTACAGGCTGTATTAAGGTTACAGGCTGTATTAAGGTTACAGGCTGTACAGGCTTATTTAGGTTACAGACTGTATTTAGGTTACAGGCTGTATTAAGGTTACAGGCTGTATTTAAGGTTACAGACTGTATTAAGGTTACAGGCTGTATTAAGGTTACAGGCTGTATTAAGGTTACAGGCTGTATTTAGGTTACAGACTGTATTAAGGTTACAGGCTGTATTAAGGTTACAGGCTGTATTAAGGTTACAGGCTGTATTTGGGTTACAGGCTGTATTAAGGTTACAGACTGTATTACAGGCTGTATTAAGGTTACAGGCTGTATTTAGGTTACAGGCTGTATTAAGGTTACAGGCTGTATTAAGGTTACAGACTGTATTAAGGTTACAGGCTGTATTAAGGTTACAGACTGTATTTAGGTTACAGGCTGTATTAAGGTTACAGACTGTATTTAGGTTACAGACTGTATTTAGGTTACAGGCTGTAATAAGGTTACAGACTGTATTAAGGTTACAGGCTGTATTAAGGTTACAGGCTGTACAGGCTGTATTTAGGTTACAGGCTGTATTAAGGTTACAGGCTGTATTAAGGTTACAGGCTGTATTAAGGTTACAGGCTGTATTAAGGTTACAGGCTGTATTAAGGTTACAGGCTGTATTTAGGTTACAGACTGTATTAAGGTTACAGGCTGTATTAAGGTTACAGGCTGTATTAAGGTTACAGGCTGTATTTAGGTTACAGGCTGTATTTAGGTTACAGGCTGTATTAAGGTTACAGGCTGTATTTAAGGTTACAGGCTGTATTTAGGTTACAGGCTGTATTAAGGTTACAGACTGTATTGGGTTACAGGCTACAGGCTGTATTAAGGTTACAGGCTGTATTTAGGTTACAGGCTGTATTAAGGTTACAGGCTGTATTAAGGTTACAGACTGTATTTAGGTTACAGACTGTATTTAGGTTACAGGCTGTATTAAGGTTACAGGCTGTATTTAGGTTACAGGCTGCAATAAGGTTACAGGCTGTATTAAGGTTACAGGCTGTATTAAGGTTACAGGCTGTATTAAGGTTACAGGCTGTATTAAGGTTACAGGCTGTATTAAGGTTACAGGCTGTATTTAGGTTACAGGCTGTATTTAGGTTACAGGCTGTATTAAGGTTACAGGCTGTATTAAGGTTACAGGCTGTATTAAGGTTACAGGCTGTATTAAGGTTACAGGCTGTATTAAGGTTACAGGCTGTATTAGGTTACAGGCTGTATTAAGGTTACAGGCTGTATTAAGGTTACAGGCTGTATTAAGGTTACAGGCTGTATTAAGGTTACAGGCTGTATTAAGGTTACAGGCTGTATTAAGGTTACAGGCTGTAAGGTTACAGGCTGTATTAAGGTTACAGGCTGTATTAAGGTTACAGGCTGTATTAAGGTTACAGGCTGTATTAAGGTTACAGGCTGTATTAAGGTTACAGGCTGTATTTAGGTTACAGGCTGTATTAAGGTTACAGGCTGTATTAAGGTTACAGGCTGTATTAAGGTTACAGACTGTATTTAGGTTACAGGCTGTATTAAGGTTACAGGCTGTATTAAGGTTACAGGCTGTATTAAGGTTACAGGCTGTATTAAGGTTACAGGCTGTATTAAGGTTACAGGCTGTATTAAGGTTACAGGCTGTATTTAGGTTACAGGCTGTATTAAGGTTACAGGCTGTATTAAGGTTACAGGCTGTATTAAGGTTACAGGCTGTATTAAGTTACAGGCTGTATTAAGGTTACAGGCTGTATTAAGGTTACAGGCTGTATTTAGGTTACAGGCTGTATTAAGGTTACAGGCTGTATTAAGGTTACAGGCTGTATTTGGGTTACAGGCTGTATTAAGGTTACAGGCTGTATTTAGGTTACAGACTGTATTAAGGTTACAGGCTGTAATAAGGTTACAGGCTGTATTAAGGTTACAGGCTGTATTTAGGTCAGGCTGTATTAAGGTTACAGACTGTATTTAGGTTACAGGCTGTATTAAGGTTACAGGCTGTATTAAGGTTACAGGCTGTATTAAGGTTACAGGCTGTATTAAGGTTACAGGCTGTATTAATTACAGGCTGTATTAAGGTTACCTGTATTAAGATTACAGGCTGTATTAAGGTTACAGACTCATTTATTATTTTGTATTAAATAGTTACAGGCTGTATTAAGGTTACAGGCTGTATTATCAGGTTACAGGCTGTATTAAGGTTACAGGCTGTATTTAGGTTACAGGCTGTGTCAGGTTTTCTGTATCATTGCATTGCCCTTCTGTCACTACAGACTGTACTCCTTTTACAGTCAAATAGCTGTATTCAGGCTGTTTAAACCTCACCTGTGTTCTCTGTCCCTGTGTCTCTCTGTCCTTCTGTCACCCTCTGTCCCAGGCTGTCTCCCTTAAGTCCCTGTGTCTCTGTCCCCTCTCTGTCCCTCTGTGTCTCTCTGGCCTTCTGTCACCCTCTGTCCCTCTGTTCTCCCTGTACAGGCTGTATTCTTACAGGCTGTCTCTGGTCCCTGTATTTCCCTGTCCTCTCGTCTACGGCTGTAGAAGTTTCCTTACGGTTCACTGGCCCCCTCTCTGCCCCTTTGTCTCTGTCCCTGTGTCTCTGTCCCTGCCTCTCTGTCCCTGTGTCTCTGTCTCCCTCTCCTTCCATTTGTCTCTGTCCCCCTCTCTGTCCCTGTGTCTCTGTCCCTGTATGTCTCTGTCCCCCTCTCTGTCCCTGTGTCTCTGTCCAGGCTGTGTCTATGTCCCTGTGTCTCTGTCCCCCTCTCTGTCCCCCTCTCTGTCCCTGTGTGTCTCCCTGTAGCTCATAGTATCCAGGAAGTCTCAGGCTGTATTCTCCAGAGGTTACAGGCTGTGTCTAAGGTCTGTATTAAGGTTACAGGCTGTATTCTCAGGCTGTAGGTTACAGGCTGATTTTATTTTTACCTGTATTTGGCTGTATCACCAGGCTGAGTAATGTGTGTGTGTAAGAGACAGGCTGTATTAATTGCACATGTACACATGCCTCTGTGTGTCTAACTGTTGTATAATGTGTTGTCCTGCCACAGAGGGTGGGTGGAGAAGCCTTCGTACCTGGCAAGGCCAGGGAGGAACACCTGACCATCAGCAGCAGAGAGATCGCCTTCCCCCATCGAGGCCTGTGTCACAATGCTGCTGGAGTGTGGCATGCAGGAGTATTATAGGAAAAGATGAAGCCTGCTTTACACTAAGTTTCCCAGACCCAGTTAAGGTTACAGGCTGCCTACATTTTTACCTGTATTTAACCAGGCAAGATTACAGGCTGTATTAAGGTT
Organism: Oncorhynchus gorbuscha; assembly: GCF_021184085.1. NCBI lineage: Eukaryota > Metazoa > Chordata > Actinopteri > Salmoniformes > Salmonidae > Oncorhynchus > Oncorhynchus gorbuscha. Next base: position 40,597 of record NW_025746208.1, on the reverse strand, counting down.
ACAGGCTGTATTTGGGTTACAAATTCTTATTTTCAAGACTGCCTAGGAACAGTGATTAAGTTAACTCCCTGTTCAGGGGCAGAACGACAGATTTGTACCTTACAGCTCAGGGGTTACAGGCTGCAACCTTCCGGTTACTGGTCCAACACTCTAATCACTAGGCTGTATTAAGGTTACAGGCTGTAAGCCTACAGGCTTAACAGGCTGTACTAACTTTCCCAGGCTGATGAAGCCTACAGGTCACACTTATTCTCTTTCCCAGACAGATGATCAGCAGATATGTATAATTTTGTGGCCAAAGAAATAGACTTAACTAATAACGTTTCAGACCCAGATGATTACATTGACTCCTTTTACAGTCAAATAAGTTTAAACCTCACCTTTTACCCAGATGAAGCCTACCTTCTGTCACTCTGTCCCTTGTCTCCCTCCCAGACCCAGATGAAGCCTAATTAACCCTCTTTCCCAGACCCAGATGAAGCCCCTTAACACTCCCTGTTCCCAGACCCAGATGAAGCCTAATTAACACTAACTTTCCCAGACCCAGATGAAGCCTACTCCTTCTAACACCTAACTTTCCCAGACCCAGATGATGCCTACTTAACAATAAGTTTCCCAGTCCCAGATGAAGCCTACTGTCCCTGTGTCTCTTCCCAGTCCCAGATGATGCCTACTTAACAATAAGTTTCCCAGACCCAGATGTGCCTCTGTAACACTAACTTTCCCAGACCCAGATGAAGCCTACCCTTAACACTAACTTTCCCCCCTCTCTGACCCAGATGATGCCTAGAGATCCAACAGAATAAGTTTCCCAGACCCAGATGAAGCCCACTTAACTCAATAAGTTTCCCAGACCCAGATGAAGTACTACCTTAACAACTGTTGTATAATGTTTCCCAGACCCAGATGAAGCCTAATTAACACTACTAAGTTTCCCCATGACCTGTGTCACAATGCTGCTGGATGTAAGTTTCCCATGCAGGAGGATGAAGCCTAATTAACACTACTAAGTTTCCCAGACCCAGATGAAGCCTAATTAACACTACTAAGTTTCCCAGACCCAGATGAAGCCTAATTAACACTACTAAGTTTCCCAGACCCAGATGAAGCCTACTTAACACTACTAAGTTTCCCAGACCCAGATGAAGCCTAATTAACACTACTAAGTCTCCCAGACCCAGATGAAGCCTAATTAACACTACTAAGTTTCCCAGACCCAGATGAAGCCTAATTAACACTAACTTTCCCAGACCCAGATGAAGCCTACTTAACACTACTAAGTTTCCCAGACCCAGATGAAGCCTACTTAACACTAAGTTTCCCAGACCCAGATGAAGCCTACTTAACACGAAATTTCCCAGACCCAGATGAAGCCTACTTAACAATAAGTTTCCCAGACCCAGATGAAGCCTACTTAACAATACGTTTCCCAGACCCAGATGAAGCCTACTTAACACTACTAAGTTTCCCAGACCCAGATGAAGCCTAATTAACACTACTAAGTTTCCCAGACCCAGATGACGCCTAATTAACACTACTAAGTTTCCCAGACCCAGATGAAGCCTAATTAACACTAACTTTCCCAGACCCAGATAAAGCCTAATTAACACTACTAAGTTTCCCAAACCCAGATGAAGCCTAATTAACACTAACTTTCCCAGACCCAGATGAAGCCTAATTAACACTACTAAGTTTCCCAGACCCAGATGAACCCTAATTAACACTAACTTTCCCAGACCCAGATGAAGCCTAATTAACACTACTATGTTTCCCAGACGAAGCCTAATTAACACTACTAAGTTTTCCAGACCCAGATGAAGCCTAGTTAACACTACTAAGTTTCCCAGACCCAGATGAAGCCTAATTAACACTACTAAGTTTCCCAGACCCAGATGAAGCCCACTTAACAATAAGTTTCCCAGAACCAGATGAAGCCTACTTAACACTACTAAGTTTCCCAGACCCAGATGAAGCCTAATTAACACTACTAAGTTTCCCAGACCCAGATGAAGCCTAATTAACACTAACTTTCCCAGACCCAGATAAAGCCTAATTAACACTACTAAGTTTCCCAAACCCAGATGAAGCCTAATTAACACTAACTTTCCCAGACCCAGATAAAGCCTAATTAACACTACTAAGTTTCCCAAACCCAGATGAAGCCTAATTAACACTAACTTTCCCAGACCCAGATGAAGCCTAATTAACACTACTAAGTTTCCCAGACCCAGATGAACCCTAATTAACACTAACTTTCCCAGACCCAGATGAAGCCTAATTAACACTACTAAGTTTCCCAGACGAAGCCTAATTAACACTACTAAGTTTTCCAGACCCAGATGAAGCCTAATTAACACTACTAAGTTTCCCAGACCCAGATGAAGCCTAATTAACACTACTAAGTTTCCCAGACCCAGATGAAGCCCACTTAACAATAAGTTTCCCAGACCCAGATGAAGCCTACTTAACACTACTAAGTTTCCCAGACCCAGATGAAGCCTAATTAACACTACTAAGTTTCCCAGACCCAGATGACGCCTAATTAACACTACTAAGTTTCCCAGACCCAGATGAAGCCTAATTAACACTAACTTTCCCAGACCCAGATAAAGCCTAATTAACACTACTAAGTTTCCCAAACCCAGATGAAGCCTAATTAACACTAACTTTCCCAGACCCAGATGAAGCCTAATTAACACTACTAAGTTTCCCAGACCCAGATGAACCCTAATTAACACTAACTTTCCCAGACCCAGATGAAGCCTAATTAACACTACTAAGTTTCCCAGACGAAGCCTAATTAACACTACTAAGTTTTCCAGACCCAGATGAAGCCTAATTAACACTACTAAGTTTCCCAGACCCAGATGAAGCCTAATTAACACTACTAAGTTTCCCAGACCCAGATGAAGCCCACTTAATACAAAGTTTCCCAGACCCAGGTGAAGCCCACTTAATACTAAGTTTCCCAGACCCAGATGAAGCCTAATTAACACTACTAAACATTCTGATTACAGAGTAGCGTTAATATAGGATTTAGCCGCTAAAGAGTGTTTATTGTAGACAAAGTTACAGTATGTACTAGATTTATATTTCACTATTTATCTCTATGATGACCCTGCTCTGATTCCCTGACTTCCTGACTCCCTGTCTTCCTGACTCCCTCTCTTCCTGACTCCCTGTCTTCCTGACTCCCTGTCTTCCTGACTCCCTGACTCCCTGTGTGTGTAGGGTCTGTTCAGAGTGACTCCCTGTGTGTGTAGGGTCTGTTCAGAGTGACTTCCTGACTCCCTGTCTTCCTGACTTCCTGTGTGTGTAGTGTCTGTTCAGAGTGATTCCCTGACTCCCTTTCTTCCTGACTTCCTGTCTTCCTGACTCCCTGTGTGTGTGGGGTCTGTTCAGAGTGACTCCCTGACTCCCTGGCTCCCTGTGTGTGTAGTGTCTGTTCAGAGTGACTCCCTGACTCCCTGTCTTCTTGACTTACTGTCTTCCTGACTCCCTGTGTGTGTAGGGTCTGTTCAGAGTGACTCCCTGTCTTCCTGTCTTCCTGTGTGTGTAGGGTCTGTTCAGAGTGACTCCCTGACTCCCTGACTCCCTGTGTGTGTAGTGTCTGTTCAGAGTGACTCCTGACTCCCTGTCTTCCTGACTTCCTGTCTTCCTGACTCCCTGTGTGTGTAGGGTCTGTTCAGAGTGACTCCCTGTCTTCCTGACTCCCTGTGTGTGTAGTGTCTGTTCAGAGTGACTCCTGACTCCCTTTCTTCCTGACTTCCTGTGTGTGTAGTGTCTGTTCAGAGTGACTCCCTGACTCCCTTTCTTCCTGACTTCCTGTGTGTGTAGTGTCTGTTCAGAGTGACTCCCTGACTCCCTGTGTGTGTAGTGTCTGTTCAGAGTGACTTCCTGACTCCCTGTCTTCCTGACTCCCTGTCTTCCTGACTCCCTGTCTTCCTGACTCCCTGTGTGTGTAGTGTCTGTTCAGAGTGACTTCCTGACTCCCTGTCTTCCTGACTTCCTGTCTTCCTGACTCCCTGTGTGTGTAGTGTCTGTTCAGAGTGACTTCCTGACTCCCTGTCTTCCTGACTTCCTGTCTTCCTGACTCCCTGTGTGTGTAGTGTCTGTTCAGAGTGACTTCCTGACTCCCTGTGTGTGTAGTGTCTGTTCAGAGTGACTCCCTGACTCCCTGTCCTCCTGACTTCCTGTCTTCCTGACTCCCTGTGTGTGTAGGGTCTGTTCAGAGTTGCTCCCTCGGCCTCCAAGCTGAAGAAGCTGAAGGCCTCCCTGGACTGTGGTGTTATGGACGTACAGGAGTATTCAGCTGACCCCCACGCCATCGCAGGTTGCCTTACACACCCACACACACAGACAGACACACCCACCCACACACACACCCACACACAGTATATGAAAACACTTATATACACTCCCATGCATAGTATTTGAAATAAGTATTTAAAAATACCCTCAAATATAATTTGATAGACTATTTCGTTTTTACAAATAACCATTAAAATACTCAACATTTAAAAAAAAGTATTTAAAATACTACAGTGTACAGATAAATAAATGCATCATGTAAAGTGTTGGTCCCATGTTTCATGAGCTGAAATAAAAGATCCCAGAAATGTTCCATACACACAAAAAACATATTTTTCTCAAATTAGTGAACATTTCTCCTTTGTCAAGATAATCCATCCACCTGACAGGTGTGGCGTATAATGAAGATTATTAAACAGCATGATCGTTACACAGGTGCACCTTGTGCTGGGAGCAATAAAAGGCCACTCTAAAATGTGCAGTTTTGTAACACAACACAATGCCACAGATGTCTCAAATTTCGAGTGAGTGTGCAATTGGCATGCTAACTGCAGGAATGTCCACCAGAGAATTGAATGTTAGTTTCTCTATCATAAGCCGCCCTCCAATAGCGTTTTAGAGAATTTGGAAATATGTCCAACCGGCTTCACAAGACCATTTGTACACCGTTGTGTGGGCGAGCAGTTTGCTGATGTCAACGTTGTGAACAGAGGTTCCCATGGTGACGGTGGGGTTATGGTATGGTGTTTACTGATGTCAACGTTGTGACAGAGGGCCCCATGGTGACGGTGGGGTTATGGTATGGGCAGACATAAACTACGGACAACGAACACAATTGCATTTTACCCATAGCAATTTGAATGTACAGTGATACCGTGACAAGATCCTGAGGCCCATTGTCGTGCCATTCATCCAACCACCATCACCTCATGTTTCAGCATGATAATGCACAGCCCCATGTTGCAAGGATCTGTACACAATTCTGAAAATGTCCCAGTTCTTCCATGGCCTGAGTACTAACCAGACATGTCACCCACTGAGTACCCACTGAGTACCCACTGAGTACTAACCAGACATGTCACCCACAGAGTACCCACTGAGTACTAACCAGACATGTCACCCACTGAGTACCCACTGAGTACTAACCAGACATGTCACCCACTGAGTACCCACTGAGTACCCACTGAGTACCAACCAGACATGTCACCCACTGAGTACCCACTGAGTACCCACTGAGTACCCACTGAGTACTAACCAGACATGTCACCCACTGAGTACCCACTGAG
>NW_025746208.1:27500-30000 GCF_021184085.1 Oncorhynchus gorbuscha | reverse complement strand
GGAACTAGAAGCACAAGCATTTCGCTACACTCGCATTAACATCTGCTAACCATGTGTATGTGACAAATAAAATTTGATTTGATTTGATTTGAGATGACTTTCCTATGTCTATAGGGAGATGACTTTCCTATGTCTATAGGGAGATGACTTTCCTATGTCTATAGGGAGATAACTTTCCTGTGTCTATAGGGAGATAACTTTCCTATGTCTATAGGGAGCTTACTTTCCTATGTCTATAGGGAGATGACTTTCCTATGTCTATAGGGAGATGACTTTCCTATGTCTATAGGGAGATGACTTTCCTATGTCTATAAGGAGATGACTTTCCTATGTCTATAGGGAGATAACTTTCCTATGTCTATAGGGAGCTGACTTTCCTATGTCTATAGGGAGATGACTTTCCTATGTCTATAGGGAGATGACTTTCCTATGTCTATAGGGAGATGACTTTCCTATGTCTATAAGGAGATGACTTTCCTATGTCTATAGGGAGATGACTTTCCTATGTCTATAGGGAGATGACTTTCCTATGTCTATAGGGAGAGCTCCACACAGAAGGGAACAAACTGTACCATAATGACAGAACAGGCAGTGACCATTATCACAATAATAGACATTGTTAATACAGTGCTTGTCAACCTCTGGTCCGTGGTTCGGCACTGGTCCCTGGGTTCTGGATTACCGGTCCCTCAGATGGTTAGCTGACACCAATTAGCCTCTCAATTGTCTTTTTTGTAACCTTTATTTAACTTGGCAAGTCAGTTAAGAACAAATTCTTATTTACCACGGCCTAGGAACAGTGGGTTAAATATCTTGTCAGCTCGGGGGGTTGAACTTGCAACCTTCCGGTTACTAGTCCAACGCTCTAACCACTAGGCTACCCTACCGCCATACACTGTAGCCTGCTGGTCTCCCTGGTAGGAAACAACACTGAGAAAAACACTGCCTTGACTACAACACACCCTGTTCACCGTTGTCTTCCCCATCCAGTATTCAGGATATGGACAAGAGACTACAAGCTCTGCTGGCGGCGTGCGAAAAACTACCAACTGACAACTTCAACAACTTCAGGTCAGTACCCATCTCTCCCTCCCTCTCTACAGTCTACATAGACCTACTGCCAGCAGGACCCACCAGTGAGGATCTGTTTTATATGTTTGGGTTGTTGCCAGGCTGAAGTTTCCTCTAGGTTCAGATCTAGGATCAGCTTCCCCTCCCCCTACTCTGAACCTTAACCATTAGTGGGGGAATTGCAAAACTGACCCAAGGTCAGCGTCTAGGGTCAACTTCAACCTACTAATGTGGTTTAGATTGTGTTTTATCTGGGTGTTAAAGTTCTGAGTCTGTGACACTATGTTTACACAGGCAGAGCAATGCGGATCTTATATCACTAATTGGTCTTTTGACCAATCAGATCAGCTCTGAAAAAGATCTGTTGTCAAAAAGACCTGATGTGATTGGTCAAAAGAACAATTAGTGGAGATCAGAATGGCGCTGCCTGTGTAGACGCAGGGGGATCACAGGGTGCGTCTACACAGGCAGCTCCATTCTGATCTCCACTAACTATGACTTGGACCTCCTATCAGGGCTAGAGTCTCTGTGACTTGGACCTCCTATCAGGGATAGAGTCCCTGTGACTTGGACCTCCTATCAGGGCTAGAGTCTCTGTGACTTGAACCTCCTATCAGGGATAGAGTCTCTGTGAATTGGACCTCCTATCAGGGCTAGAGTCTCTGTGACTTGGACCTCCTATCAGGGCTAGAGTCTCTGTGACTTGGACCTCCTATCAGGGATAGAGTCTCTGTGACTTGGACCTCCTATCAGGGATAGAGTCTCTCTGACTTGGACCTCCTATCAGTGATAGAGTCTCTGTGACTTGAACCTCCTATCAGGGATAGAGTCTCTGTGACTTGGACCTCCTATCAGGGATAGAATCCCTGTGACTTGGACCTCCTATCAGGGCTAGAGTCTCTGTGACTTGGACCTATCAGGGATAGAGTCTCTGTGACTTGGACCTCCTATCAGGGATAGAGTCTCTGTGACTTGGACCTCCTATCAGGGATAGAGTCTCTGTGACTTGGACCTCCTATCAGGGATAGAGTCTCTCTGACTTGGACCTCCTATCAGTGATAGAGTCTCTGTGACTTGGACCTCCTATCAGGGATAGAGTCTCTGTGACTTGGACCTCCTATCAGGGATAGAGTCTCTGTGACTTGGACCTCCTATCAGGGATAGAGTCTCTGTGACTTGGACCTCCTATCAGGGCTAGAGTCTCTGTGACTTAGACCTCCTATCAGTGATAGAGTCTCTGTGACTTGGACCTCCTATCAGGGCTAGAGTCTCTGTGACTTGGACCTCCTATCAGGGATAGAGTCCCTGTGACTTGGACCTCCTATCAGGGATAGAGTCTCTGTGACTTGGACCTCCTATCAGGGCTAGAGTCTCTGTGACTTGGACCTCCTATCAGGGATAGAGTCCCTGTGACTTGGACCTCCTATCA
>NW_025746208.1:17500-22500 GCF_021184085.1 Oncorhynchus gorbuscha | reverse complement strand
AAAAAGTCTAGAAGCCCTTTAAAAGGGCTTTGTGACATCACAGGGTGGGTTTAAAGTTAAAAACAGTGATTTTCAAAACCGCCATTTAGTTTCGAGCCCAATGGAGGGTATTTTCTTGCTCCAAACGTCACTGAGAATCTCATAGTGTTTGAAGATCACTTTTGATGATGTCATCGGGTAGAACTTAATAATTTTTTTCCGACAAAACTTTGTGAAAACGGCGCGTAGTGGAATAGCCCTTTAAGTGGTTGTTCATCTACACTGTTCTGTTTTAGAGGTCTCAGTAGAACACAGGAAGAGGGTAGATCTCTGCCCTGTCAATCATCCTCTCATCCAGTTAGCTATCAGCTTTATCAGCCCTCATCTAGAGAGGAGGGATACCTTAGGAATGCAAACACACATTATTTAAATTGTCTACACACACCTTGTTGAAATAGTCCCGGCCCGGTGAGTGGCACCGTCTCTATGGCAACACGGCAGCAGTGATAGAGGTTGCTTCTAGTTGCTTCTTCGCATTCTCCTGAGATCTACACACACACACACACACACACGCGCGCACTCACACCATGCACACACACACACACAAACTCACACCACACACGCACACGCTCACACCTAGCCTAACCTTCTCAGTCTGGAACGTCACCTGCCCTCCCTGACTCACCAGGTGGAAAATCACTGGCAGATGAGCCAAAATCCTCCCTCACAGAAATAGTCTCGGAGAACCAGACATTGGAGCAACGTTGGAGCAACGGCACAAGATCTGGGCAGAATATCAGATTCTCTCTGACATTTAGAAAGGGGAAAACAGACAGATGACTCTCCCAACGAATCACAGGCTTGGGTAGGCGGAGTTTAAAATGTGGGCGGGAGTTACGCTCATGTTTAGCGAGGGCAACAAGCGGATACAGCAGTGATGTCACCGCTGACCAGCTTCCCATTTACAATTCAACACCTCTGTCCCAACTGACGGCCAAACTTCTACAGACCTGTAAACCCGTAACGTTGGAACATTGAGGGAGGAAACCCATCTGTCACAGAGAGACTGTCACAGAGAGACTGTCACAGAGAGACTGTCCAGAGAGACTGTCACAGAGAGACTGTCACAGAGAGACTGTCCAGGGAGACTGTCACAGAGAGACTGTCACAGAAAGACTGTCACAGAGAGACTGTCACAGAGAGACTGTCACAGAGAGACTGCCCAGAGAGACTGTCACAGAGAGACTGTCACAGAGAGACTATCCAGAGAGACTGTCACAGAGAGACTGTCACAGAGAGACTGTCACAGAGAGACTGTCACAGAGAGACTGTCACAGAGAGACTGCCCAGAGAGACTGTCACAGAGAGACTGTCCAGAGAGACTGTCACAGAGAGACTGTCACAGAGAGACTGTCACAGAGAGACTTCCCAGAGAGACTGTCACAGAAAGACTGTAGAGAGTCTGTCACAGAGAGACTGTCCAGAGAGACTGTCCAGAGAGTCTGTCACAGAGAGACTGCACAGAGAGACTGTCACAGAGAGACTGCCCAGAGAGACTGTCACAGAGAGACTGTCACAAAGAGACTGTCACAGAGAGACTGTCCAAAGAGACTGTCACAGAGATACTGTCACAGAGGAGACAGACAGATTTACTTTCCAATTGATATATCATTTTGTCACCACACACTTCAACCCCAAACAGTTCTCCATATGAGACGCTGGTTGAAAATACAGTTATTATCCACTCAGTAAATGAGCAGTTTTGTAACTGTGGCGGTTATCAAAGGCAGGCTGTTGTTTCTGGACTGAGGAGAGTTGTGACGACGTCTTTGTCTTTGCGTGTGAGTCCACTCCAGAGAACTCAGCTGGGCTTCATTACTGTATTAACTAACGAGGCACTCATTTCCTCTTGGTAGGACAGTGCAGGCTAGTCATTTGGTCTGGCATGTCCCAATACCTCTGAAACCCTCTATGCCCTGTCACTGTGAATCTCATCCCCAGAATACAGACAACACTGTAGCCCACTAGCCTTCCACACTAGCCACTTCTACTGGTCCCCTCTGTAGTCCACTAGCCTTCCACACTAGCCACTTCTACTGGTCCCCTCTGTAGCCCACTAGCCTTCCACACTAGCCACTTCTACTGGTCCCCTCTGTAGTCCACTAGCCTTCCACACTAGCCACTTCTACTGGTCCCCTCTGTAGTCCACTAGCCTTCCACACTAGCCACTTCTACTGGTCCCCTCTGTAGCCCACTAGCCTTCCACACTAGCCCCTTCTACTGGTCCCCTATGTAGCCCACTAGCCTTCCACACTAGCCCCTTCCAATGGTCACCTCTGTAGCCCCCTAGACTTATACACTAGCCCCTTCTATTGGTCCCCAATGTAGGCCCCTAGACTTCTACACTAGCCCCTTCTACACTCAGCACATTTCAATCTCCACACTAGTCACTGGCCTAGACCTCTATGTATCTCCCTAGCCATCTATGTAGCTCCCTAACCCACTATATATCTCCCAAGCCATCTATGTAGCTCCCTATCCCTCTATGTAGCTCCCTATCCCTCTATTTAGCTCCCTAACCCTCTATGTAGCTCCCTAGCCCTCTATGTAGCTCCCTAACCCTCTATGTAGTTCCCTAACCCTCTATGTAGCTCCCTAACCCTCTATGTAGCTCCCTAACCCTCTATGTAGCTCCCTAACCCTCTATGTAGCTCCCTATCCCTCTATGTAGCTCCCTAACCCACTATATAGCTCCCTAACCCTCTATGTAGCTCCCTAACCCTCTATGTAGCTCCCAATCCCTCAATGTAGCTCCCTAGCTCCTTAGCCCTCTATGTAGCTCCCCAACCCTCTATGTAGCTCCCTATCCCTCAATGTAGCTCCCTAGCTCCTTAGCCATCTATGTAGCTCCCTAAACCTCTATGTAGCTCACTAACCCTCTATGTAGCTCACTAACCCTCTATGTAGCTCCCTAATCCTCTATGTATCTCCCGAGCCATCTATGTAGCTCCCTAAACCTCTATGTAGCTCACTAACCCTCTATGTAGCTCACTAACCCTCTATGTAGCTCACTAACCCACTATGTAGCTCCCTAACCCTCTATATAGCTCCCTAACCCACTATATAGCTCCCTAACCCACTATGTAGCTCCCTAACCCTCTGTATAGCTCCCTAACCCATTATGTAGTTCCCTAATCCACTATGTAGCTCCCTAACTCTCTATGTATCGCCCTAACCCTCTATATAGCTCCCTAACCCACTATGTAGCTCCCTAACCCACTATGTAGCTCCCTAACCCACTATGTAGCTCCCTAACCCTCTATATAGCTCCCTAACCCACTATATAGCTCCCTAACCCAGTATGTAGCTCCCTTACCCTCTATATAGCTCCCTAACCCACCATGTAGCTCCCTAACCCACTATGTAGCTCCCTAACCCACTATGTAGCTCCCTAACCCTCTATATAGCTCCCTAACCCACTATGTAGCTCCCTAACCCTCTATATAGCTCCCTAACCCACTATATAGCTCCCTAACCCAGTATGTAGCTCCCTAACCCTCTATATAGCTCCCTAACCCACTATGTAGCTCCCTAACCCACTATGTAGCTCCCCAAACCCTCTATATAGCTCCCTAACCCACTATGTAGCTCCTTAACCCACTACGTAGCTCCCTAACACACTATATAGCTCCCTAACCCTCTATATAGCTCCCTAACCCACTATATAGCTCCCTAACCCACTATGTAGCTCCCTAACCCACTATGTAGCTCCCTAACCCTCTATATAGCTCCATAACCCTCTATCTAGCTCCATAGCCCTCCAAACAAGCCTCTGTGTATGAATAGAAAATGAACAGAATGTGTCTCTTACGTGCCTCTCGTTTCTTTGCCCCGTCAAAGCAGCATAAGGAAAATACAAAGGTACTGTATGGTTCCTCCTCTAGTCCTGACCTCCTCCTAGTAGTCCTGAACTCCTCCTCTAGTCCTGACCTCCTCCTCCTCTAGTCCTGACCTCCTCCTCTAGTCCTGACCTCCTCCTCTAGTCCTGACCTCCTCCTCCTCTAGTCCTGACCTCCTCCTCTAGTCCTGAACTCCTCCTCTAGTCCTGACCTCCTCCTCCTCTAGTCCTGACCTCCTCTAGTCCTGACCTCCTCCTCCTCTAGTCCTGACCTCCTCTAGTCCTGACCTCCTCCTCTAGTCCTGACCTCCTCCTCCTCTAGTCCTGACCTCCTCCTCTAGTCCTGACCTCCTCCTCTAGTTCTGACCTCCTCCTCCTCTAGTCCTGACCTCCTCCTCTAGTCCTGACCTCCTCCTCTAGTCCTGACCTCCTCCTCCTCTAGTCCAGACCTCCTCCCTCCTCCTCTAGTCCAGACCTCCTCCTCTAGTCCTGACCTCCTCCTCCTCTAGTCCTGACCTCCTCTAGTCCTGACCTCCTCCTCTAGTCCTGACCTCCTCCTCTAGTCCTGACCTCCTCCTCTAGTCCTGACCTCCTCTAGTCCTGACCTCCTCTAGTCCTGACCTCCTCCTCTAGTCCTGACCTCCTCTCAACTCTTTATTTCTCTACAGTTTGTTTCGTTTTTTAATTGTCTCGTCTGACCGTCTCTTGTTTTATGCGTCTCTGTCCCTCTCAGTATGGGTGTCCGGGTGATGGACACGTCCTGGGTGTCCCGTAAGGGTTCGTCCACCCTGGCCCGTAAGGCCTCGTCCACCCCTCCCAGTGTCCAGGGTCCTGGCTCTCCTGCTGACCACTCCCTCATCCTGGAGCAGCCTGGAGAGCTGGCCCAGTCTCCCTCACCCCCACCTCAACCTGGGGAGAGGGACCGGATCGGGTAAGTCCCCACAAACACAACCATGGAGGATTCCTCATTTCCACCTTCCTCCCGTCTTCATCATCATCATCATCTTCACCAGCTCTCCATGACTTGTCTTGAAGTGTTTGAGCCGTTGTTGTTGTTATATGTCTCACAGACTTGTTAAACTCGTCTCCTCTCTGACATGATTTGGGGTTCTTTCCTGTCACT
>NW_025746208.1:2500-10000 GCF_021184085.1 Oncorhynchus gorbuscha | reverse complement strand
GAGGACACAATGGAGTTGTCAACCGTGATGGCGAGATCATGGAACGGGCAGTCCTTCCCCGGGAGGAAGAGCAGCTCCGTCTTGCCGAAGTTCAGCTTGAGGTGGTGATCCGTCATCCACACTGATATGTCTGCCAGACATGCAGAGATGCGATTCGCCACCTGGTCATCAGAAGGGGGAAAGGAGAAGATTAATTGTGTGTCGTCTGCATAGCAATGATAGGAGAGACCATGTGAGGTTATGACAGAGCCAAGTGACTTGGTGTATAGCGAGAATAGGAGAGGGCCTAGAACAGAGCCCTGGGGGACACCAGTGGTGAGAGCGCGTGGTGAGGAGACAGATTCTCGCCACGCCACCTGGTAGGAGCGACCTGTCAGGTAGGACGCAATCCAAGCGTGGGCCGCGCCGGAGATGCCCAACTCGGAGAGGGTGGAGAGGAGGATCTGATGGTTCACAGTATCGAAGGCAGCCGATAGGTCTAGAAGGATGAGAGCAGAGGAGAGAGAGTTAGCTTTAGCGGTGCGGAGCGCCTCCGTGATACAGAGAAGAGCAGTCTCAGTTGAATGACTAGTCTTGAAACCTGACTGATTTGGATCAAGAAGGTCATTCTGAGAGAGATAGTGGGAGAGCTGACCAAGGACGGCACGTTCAAGAGTTTTGGAGAGAAAAGAAAGAAGGGATACTGGTCTGTAGTTGTTGACATCGGAGGGATCGAGTGTAGGTTTTTTCAGAAGGGGGTGCAACTCTCGCTCTCTTGAAGACGGAAGGGACGTAGCCAGCGGTCAGGGATAAGTTGATGAGCGAGGTGAGGTAAGGGAGAAGGTCTCCGGAAATGGTCTGGAGAAGAGAGGAGGGGATAGGGTCGAGCGGGCAGGTTGTTGGGCGGCCGGCCGTCACAAGACGCGAGATTTCATCTGGAGAGAGAGGGAGAAAGAGGTCAGAGCACAGGGTAGGGCAGTGTGAGCAGAACCAGCGGTGTTGTTTGACTTAGCAAACGAGGATCGGATGTCGTCGATCTTCTTTTCAAAATGGTTGACGAAGTCATCTGCAGAGAGGGAGGAGGGGGAGGGGGAGGAGGATTCAGGAGGGAGGAGAATGTGGCAAAGAGCTTCCTAGGGTTAGAGGCAGATGCTTGGAATTTAGAGTGGTAGAAAGTGGCTTTAGCAGCAGAGACAGAGGAGGAAAATGTAGAGAGGAGGGAGTGAAAGGATGCCAGGTCCGCAGGGAGGCGAGTTTTCCTCCATTTCCGCTCGGCCTTCCGGAGCCCTGTTCTGTGAGCTCGCATTGAGTCGTCAAGCCACGGAGCGGGAGGGGAGGACCGAGCCGGCCTGGAAGATAGGGGACATAGAGAGTCAAAGGATGCAGAAAGGGAGGAGAGGAGGGTTGAGGAGGCAGAATCAGGAGATAGGTTGGAGAAGGTTTGAGCAGAGGGAAGAGATGATAGGATGGAAGAGGAGAGAGTAGCGGGGAGAGAGAGCGAAGGTTGGGACGGCGCGATACCATCCGAGTAGGGGCAGTGTGGGAAGTGTTGGATGAGAGCGAGAGGGAAAAGGATACAAGGTAGTGGTCGGAGACTTGGAGGGGAGTTGCAATGAGGTTAGTGGAAGAACAGCATCTAGTAAAGATGAGGTCGAGCGTATTGCCTGCCTTGTGAGTAGGGGGGAAGGTGAGAGGGTGAGGTCAAAAGAGGAGAGGAGTGGAAAGAAGGAGGCAGAGAGGAATGAGTCAAAGGTAGACGTGGGGAGGTTAAAGTCGCCCAGAACTGTGAGAGGTGAGCCGTCCTCAGGAAAGGAGCTTATCAAGGCATCAAGCTCATTGATGAACTCTCCGAGGGGACCTGGAGGGCGATAAATGATAAGGATGTTAAGCTTGAAAGGGCTGGTAACTGTGACAGCATGAAATTCAAAGGAGGCGATAGACAGATGGGTAAGGGGAGAAAGAGAGAATGACCACATGGGAGAGATAAGGATCCCTATGCCACCACCCCGCTGACCAGAAGCTCTCGGGGTGTGCGAGAACACGTGGGCGGACGAAGAGAGAGCAGTAGGAGTAGCAGTGTTATCTGTGGTGATCCATGTTTCTGTCAGTGCCAAGAAGTCGAGGGACTGGAGGGAGGCATAGGCTGAGATGAACTCTGCCTTGTTGGCTGCAGATCGGCAGTTCCAGAGGCTACCGGAGACCTGGAACTCCACGTGGGTCGTGCGCGCTGGGACCACCAGATTAGGGTGGCAGCGGCCACGCGGTGTGGAGCGTTTGTATGGTCTGTGCAGAGAGGAGAGAACAGGGATAGACAGACACATAGTCTAGTGAGTGTGTATATAGTCTAGTGAGTGTGTATATATATTTATATATAGTCTAGTGAGTGTGTATATAGTCTAGTGAGTGTGTATATAGTCTAGTGAGTGTATATATAGTCTAGTGAGTGTTTATATATATAGTCTAGTGAGTGTATATATAGTCTAGTGTGTGTATATATATATATATATATATATATATAGTCTAGTGAGTGTGTATATAGTCTAGTGAGTGTGTATATAGTCTAGTGAGTGTATATATAGTCTAGTGAGTGTATATATAGTCTAGTGAGTGTTTATATATATAGTCTAGTGAGTGTATATATAGTCTAGTGAGTGTATATATAGTCTAGTGAGTGTATATATATATATTGTCTAGTGAGTGTGTAAATAGTCTAGTGAGTGTGTATATAGTCTAGTGAGTGTGTAAATAGTCTAGTGAGTGTGTATATAGTCTAGTGAGTGTATATATAGTCTAGTGAGTGTATATATATATATATATATATATAGTCTAGTGAGTGTGTATATAGTCTAGTGAGTGTATATATAGTCTAGTGAGTGTGTATATAGTCTAGTGAGTGTTTATATATAGTCTAGTGAGTGTGTATATAGTCTAGTGAGTGTGTATATAGTCTAGTGAGTGTATATATAGTCTAGTGAGTGTTTATATATATAGTCTAGTGAGTGTATATATATATATATAGTCTAGTGAGTGTTTATATATAGTCTAGTGAGTGTGTATATAGTCTAGTGAGTGTTTATATATAGTCTAGAGAGTGTTTATATATAGTCTAGTGAGTGTTTATATATATAGTCTAGTGAGTGTATATATAGTCTAGTGAGTGTTTATATAGTCTAGTGAGTGTTTATATATAGTCTAGTGAGTGTTTATATATATACTCTAGTGAGTGTTTATATATATATATAGTCTAGTGAGTGTTTATATATAGTCTAGTGAGTGTGTATATAGTCTAGTGAGTGTGTATATAGTCTAGTGAGTGTATATATAGTCTAGTGAGTGTATATATAGTCTAGTGAGTGTTTATATATAGTCTAGTGAGTGTTTATATATAGTCTAGTGAGTGTTTATATATAGTCTAGTGAGTGTATATATATAGTCTAGTGAGTGTATATATAGTCTAGTGAGTGTTTATATATAGTCTAGTGAGTGTTTATATATAGTCTAGTGAGTGTATATATAGTCTAGTGTGTGTTTATATATATACTCTAGTGAGTGTTTTATATATATATATAGTCTAGTGAGTGTGTATATATATATATATATAGTCTAGTGAGTGTGTGTATATATATAGTCTAGTGAGTGTATATATATAGTCTAGTGAGTGTATATATAGTCTAGTGAGTGTTTATATATATAGTCTAGTGAGTGTGTATATAGTCTAGTGAGTGTATATATATATATAGTCTAGTGAGTGTATATATATATATAGTCTAGTGAGTGTATATATATATACTCTAGTTTTTTATATATATATAGTCTAGTGAGTGTGTATATATATATATATAGTCTAGTGTGTGTGTATATAGTCTATATGTTTATATATAGTCTAGTGAGTGTTTTATATATATATATAGTCTAGTGAGTGTTTATATATATAGTCTAGTGAGTGTTTTATATATATATAGTCTAGTGAGTGTATATATATAGTCTAGTGAGTGTATATATATAGTCTAGTGAGTGTATATATATAGTCTAGTGAGTGTATATATATAGTCTAGTGAGTGTATATATATATAGTCTAGTGAGTGTATATATATAGTCTAGTGAGTGTGTGTATATATATAGTCTAGTGAGTGTATATATATAGTCTAGTGAGTGTGTGTATATATATAGTCTAGTGAGTGTATATATATACATATATTGTTAGAGCCGATTTGGACATATTTGTATAAAAGACCGAACATATGGAGCTCCATGTATATTTGTGTAAATATATTAAATATGAATGTAAATGATGAAATATTAGGTACGTACCTTTATGATTTATATTTACCCGATTGAGATATATTCATTTGTTGTTAGTGTAACTCGGACATTTGGCCCCCCCTCTTGCCTGTTCATTGTATTGTGGTAATTGTGTTAGGATAAAGGCAGGAAGTTGGGCCTTCGGGAGAGGGAGTCCTTGCTAGACGCGGGAGCGGTATAGTTTTTTGACCATACAGACAATAATATGTATTTTCCATATCAAGTATTTTGTGCTTTAAGTTGATTGGAGACTCATTTATTTGTTAGATATAAGAAGAATAAACATTTTTGTTGCACCATATCCCTGGATGTCATTGAATGTTTGGCCGTTTGGAAACCTTGAGTGTGGACTGTATGCGTACCAAACAACCCGCTTCAGGCTTGGGCAGTGGCTATGGTAAAGACGAAAGGAAGCCACTACAATCAAGCCTGAAGCGGGGTTGTTTGACTTGATTGTAGTGGCTTCCTTTCGTCTTTACCATAGCCACTGCCCAAGCCTGAAGCGGGGTTGTTTGGTACGCATACAGTCCACACTCAAGGTTTCCAAACGGCCAAACATTCAATGACATCCAGGGATATGGTGCAGTTCCAAAGACCCCACTACAATCAAGTCAAAAAACTCCGCGAAGGATTACTATCGGAAGGAAATCTCCGGTTCGGACACACGCTGGATATTGTTCTATTTGTAATTGCATCCGGATCGTAAGGACAGCTCGCTTGGAAGGATTTGAACTCATAGAATTCGCCAGCCGTGAGTAACCACTGCGAATGAATGAGCTGCCCTGTTCAATGCGATCATTTGATCATGCATATTATGGAAGCCAAATGTGCTTTTAATTGGAATGTTTGATAAACTTGGGAATGGAATTCAAAACACAGCGTTGTGAAAACAATTAAGAAGTTTAAGTTTGGGAAACAATGAGATCCTACGCACAATGTAGCCTAATCTTATGTCTAATATTTGGCCTAACGTGGAAATGCAATGCATCAACGCAACAAATTGCAATCTAAGGATCTGAAGATACTGCGTGTTTAAACTTCATTAAAGGGACAACTTATAATGGGATGAAATGTTTAAAACGCATCTAAAATGCCGAACTTGCACATGTTCAATTCAAAATGGGTCAATATGCTGAAATGGAGGACTGTGTTTTAAAGCATTAAAGGAGGTCTAAAGGGGCATTACGTTTAACAATCAAAAACCAACAACTGTGTCATTGTAAATTGAGTGAACTAAAAGTGAATGATGGAGGCTGAAATCCCAAATAAGACTCCACTGGAGAGGGCAGAGGAGCATCTAAATTCACTCTATGCAGCCCGGAGAGGCAAACTTGGAGTGTGTACACGCAAAATGAATGAAATAAAAGCCCTTCTTGTTGATGGAGGAAACATTGAAACTGTGGATGAGAGTCTTGAAGCATTCCATGCTGTTCTCAATGACTTTAAGAATGCTCATGATTCTGTGCTAGAGCTGGTCACAGAGGAGGAACACGAACAGGAGAGCATTAACTATTATCAACCAAGAATGAGAACTTATGAACATTTCCTGAAAGAGATGGAAATATGGAAAAAAGCTGAAATCGAGCCACAAACGCTCATTGAACCACATGACAGCATTCCCAATGTGTCAAAAACATCAAGTAAAACAAAGTCTTCTAAAACTGCTTCCTCAGTGTCCTCTGCACGCCTAAAAGCTGAGGCAGAACGAGCAGCTCTACTAGCTCGCCAATTATCATTACAGGACAAGCATGCATTGGAACTGGAGAAAGCTCAACTGGAACAACAGAAAGCTCAACTGAATGTTAGAATGGAAAAAATGGCACTGGAAACGGACATAGCAGCATATAATGCCAAACTGAAGGTTCTGGAGAGTGTTGAGTCAACTTCTCAATCCCATTCTGTGGCAGCCCATTTTCTAAGCCAAGAAGATGGAATGAACTCTTATTATGAGAACCAGGAACCCGAGGTCTATAAGGAACCTGAACCATCACCTGTTGCATTTTCTGCATTAGGTGCAGTTCCAAAGACCCCACTACAAAGAGTTATAGTCTAGTGAGTGTATATATATAGTCTAGTGAGTGTATATATAGTCTAGTGAGTGTATATATAGTCTAGTGAGTGTGTATATAGTCTAGTGAGTGTGTATATAGTCTAGTGAGTGTGTATATAGTCTAGTGAGTGAGTGTGTATATAGTCTAGTGAGTGAGTGTGTATATAGTCTAGTGAGTGAGTGTGTATATAGTCTAGTGAGTGAGTGTGTATATAGTCTAGTGAGTGAGTGTGTGTATATAGTCTAGTGAGTGAGTGTGTATATAGTCTAGTGAGTGAGTGTGTATATAGTCTAGTGAGTGAGTGTGTATATAGTCTAGTGAGTGAGTGTGTATATAGTCTAGTGAGTGAGTGTGTATATAGTCTAGTGAGTGTATATATAGTCTAGTGAGTGTGTATATAGTCTAGTGAGTGTGTAAATATATATATATATATATATAGTCTAGTGAGTGTGTGTATATATAGTCTAGTGAGTGTATATATAGTATAGTGAGTGTGTATATATATATATATATAGTCTAGTGAGTGTGTGTATATATATATATATATAGTCTAGTGAGTGTGTGTATATATATATATATATATATAGTCTAGTGAGTGTATATATAGTCTAGTGAGTGTGTATATAGTCTAGTGAGTGTGTATATAGTCTAGTGAGTGTGTGTCAGGTCAGTGCAGATAGTTTGGGTAACCATTAATTGACTATTTAGCAGTGTCCAGTGTCCTGTGTCCTGTGTCAAGTGTCCAGTTTTCAATACCACTAGACGTAGTAGGGCAGCAGGAGTCATTATACCAATTATGTCTGTCTCAAATGGCACCCTATTCCGTACATAGTGCACTACTTTCGACAAGGGGCCATAGAGATCTGGTCAAAAGTAGTGCACTATGTAGTGAATAGGGTGCCACTTGGGGCTCAACCTGCTTGGTAATGTTCCCTTCCGCTCTCCGTGATTCCTCATTCACACAAACCCCTATACTGTTCACCCTGGTAGACTAGTGTCCCCTATACTGTTCACCCTGGTAGACTAGTGTCCCCTATACTGTTCACCCTGGTAGACTCTAGTGTCCCCTATACTGTTCACCCTGGTAGACTAGTGTCCCCTATACTGTTCACCCTGGTAGACTAGTGTCCCCTATACTGTTCACCCTGGTAGACTAGTGTCCTCTATA
>NW_025746207.1:139278-149203 GCF_021184085.1 Oncorhynchus gorbuscha | reverse complement strand
TAGCAGATGTTAAATGCAAGTGTAGCGAAATGCTTGTGCTTCTAGTTCCGACAATGCAGTGATAACCAACAAGTAATCTAACTAACAATTCCAAAACTACTGTCTTATACACAGTGTAAGGGGATAAGGAACATGTACATAAGGATATATGAATGAGTGATGGTACAGAGCAGCATACAGTAGATGGTATCGAGTACAGTATATACATATGAGATGAGTGTGTAGGCAAAGTAAACAAAGTGGCATAGTTAAAGTGGCTAGTGATACATGTGTTACATAAGGATGCAGTCGATGATGTAGAGTACAGTATATACATATGCATATGAGATGAATAATGTAGGGTAAGTAACATTATATAAGGTAGCATTGTTTAAAGTGGCTAGTGATATATTTACATCATTTCCCATCAATTCCCATTATTAAAATGGCTGGAGTTGGGTCAGTGTCAATGACAGTGAGTTGGCAGCAGCCACTCAATGTTAGTGGTGGCTGTTTAACAGTCTGATGGCCTTGAGATAGAAGCTGTTTTTCAGTCTCTCGGTCCCAGCTTTGATGCACCTGTACTGACCTCGCCTTCTGGATGATAGCGGGGTGAACAGGCAGTGGCTCGGGTGGTTGATGTCCTTGATGATCTTTATGGCCTTCCTGTAACAACCGGTGGTGTAGGTGTCCTGGAGGGCAGGTAGTTTGCCCCCCGGTGATGCGTTGTGCAGTCCTCACTACCCTCTGGAGAGCCTTACGGTTGAGGGCGGAGCAGTTGCCGTACCAGGCGGTGATACAGCCCGCCAGGATGCTCTCGATTGTGCATCTGTAGAAGTTTGTGAGTGCTTTTGGTGACAAGCCGAATTTCTTCAGCCTCCTGAGGTTGAATAGGCGCTGCTGCGCTTCACGACGCTGTCAGTGTGAGTGGAACAATTCAGTTTGTCTGTGATGTGTATGCCGAGGAACTTAAAACTAGCTACCCTCTCCACTACTGTTCCATCGATGTGGATAGGGGGTGTTCCCTCTGCTGTTTCCTGAAGTCCACAATCATCTCCTTAGTTTTGTTGACGTTGAGTGTGAGGTTATTTTCCTGACACCACACTCCGAGGGCCCTCACCTCCTCCCTGTAGGCCGTCTCGTCGTTGTTGGTAATCAAGCCTACCACTGTTGTGTCGTCCGCAAACTTGATGATTGAGTTGGAGGCGTGCGTGGCCACGCAGTCGTGGGTGAACAGGGAGTACAGGAGAGGGCTCAGAACGCACCCTTGTGGGGCCCCCGTGTTGAGGATCAGCGGGGAGGAGATGTTGTTGCCTACCCTCACCACCTGGGGGCGGCCCGTCAGGAAGTCCAGTACCCAGTTGCACAGGGCGGGGTCGAGACCCAGGGTCGCGAGCTTGATGATGAGCTTGGAGGGTACTATGGTGTTGAATGCCGAGCTGTAGTCGATGAACAGCATTCTCACATAGGTATTCCTCTTGTCCAGGTGGGTTAGGGCAGTGTGCAGTGTGGTTGAGATCGTTGTCGATGGTCAGGCCTACCAATACAGGCCTACCATTTGTGTCGTAAGCAAACTTAATGGTGTTGGAGTCGTGCTTTCCACACAGTTGTGGGTGAACAGGGAATACAGGAGGGGACTAAGCATGCACCCTGAGGGGCCCCCAGGTTAAGGATCAGCGTGGCAGATATGTTGTTGCCTGTATTGACGTGGCAGATATGTTGTTGCCTACCCTTACCACCTGGGGGCGGCCTGTCAGGAAGTCCAGGATTCAGTTGCAGAGGGAGGTGTTTAGTCCCACGGTCCTTAGCTTAGCGATGAGTTGTGTGGGAACTATGGTGTTGAACCCTGAGCTGTAGTCAATGAATAGCATTCTCACATACAGTAGCAAGAAAAAGTATGTGAATCCAAGCATTTCGCTACACTCGCATTAACATCTGCTAACCATGTGTATGTGACAAATAAAATTTGATTTGATTTGGAATTACCTGGATTTCTGCATAAATTGGTAAAAATTTGATCTGACCATCTACGTCAGACAGTCTGCTTAAACTAATAAAACACAAAATATTGTATTTTTTTTGTCTATATTGAATACATTGTTTAAACATTCACAGTGTAGGTTGGAAAAAGTATGTGAACCCTTAGGCTAATGACTTCTCCAAAAGCTACTTTAAGTCATGGGTCAGCTAACCTGGAGTCCAATCAATGAGACGAGATGTTGGTTAGAGTTACCCTGCCCTATACAAAATCCTCACAAAATTTGAGTTTGCTATTCACAAGAAGTATTGGGGCAGCAGGGTAGCCTAGTGGTTAGAGCGTTGGACTAGTAACCGGAAGGTTGCGGTTCAAACCCCGAGCTGACAAGGTACAAATCTGTCGTTCTGCCCCTGAACAGGCAGTTAACCCACTGTTCCCAGGCCGTCATTGAAAATAAGAATGTGTTCTTAACTGACTTGCCTGGTTAAATAAAGGTAAACATTTCCTTTTTTTAATTGCCTGATGTGAACCATGCCTCGAACAAAAGATATCTCAGAAGACCCAAGATTAAGAATTGTTGACTTGCATAAAGCTGGAAAGGGTTACAAAAGTATCTCTAAAAGCCTTGATGTTCATCAGTCCACGGTAAGACAAATTGTCTAGTTCAGCACTGTTGCTACTCTCCCTAGGAGTGGTTGTCCTGCAAAGATGACTGCAGGAGCACAGCGCAGAATACCCAATGAGGTTAAGAAGAATCCTAGTGTCAGCTGAAGATTTAGACATCTCTGGAACATGCTATCATCTCTGTTGACTAGTCGGCGATACGTAAAACACTAAACAAGAATGGTGTTCATGGGAGGACACCACGGAAGAAGCCACTGCCGTCCAAAAACAAAGTTCGCAAAAGAGCACCTGGATGTTCCACAGCGCTACTGGCAAATATTCTGTGGACCGATGAAACTACAGTTGAGTTGTTTGGAAGGAACAAACAACACTATGTGTGGAGAAAAAAAGACTCAGCACACCAACATCAAAACCTCATCCCAACTGTAAACTATGGTGGAGGGAGCATCATGGTTTGGGGCTGCTTTGCTGCCTCAGGGTCTGGACAGCTTGCTACAGCTTGCAGGAGAATGTAAGGCTATCCGTCTGCCAATTGAAGCGCAACAGAAGTTGGGTGATGCAACAGGACAATGACCCAAAACACAGAAGTAAATCAACAACAGAAGAAAATACACCTTCTGGAGTGACCAGTGAGTGGCCCAGTCAGAGTCCTGACCTCAACCTGATTGAGATGCTGTGGCATGCTGTGCATGACCTCAAGAGAGCAGTTCACACCAGACATCCCAAGAATATTGCTGAACTGAAACAGTTTTGTAAAGAGGAATGGTCCAAAATTCCTCCTGACCGTTGTGCAGGTCTGATCCGCAACTACAAAAAAACATTTGGTTGAGGTTATTGCTTCCAAAAGGAGGGTCAACCAGTTATTAAATCCAAGGGTTCACATACTTTCCCTGCACTGTGAATGTTTACACGCTGTGTAATCAATAGACATGAAAACGTATAATTGTGTTATTAGTTTAAGCAGACTGTCTATTGTTGTGACTTAGATGAAGATCAGATCAAATTTTATGACCAATTTAAGCAGATATCCAGGTAATTTCAAAGGGTTCCCATACTTATTCTTGACACCGTAGATGTTCCTTTTGTCCAGGTGGGAAAGGGCAATGTGGAATGCGATTGAGATTTGTTGGGGCGGTATGCGAATTGGAGTGGGTCTAAGGTTTCTGGGATGATGGTGTTGATGTGAGCCATGACCAGCCTTTCAAAGCACTTCATGGCTACCGACGTAAGTACTATGGGGCTGTAGTCATTTAGGCAGGTTACCTTCGCTTTTTAGGCACAGGGACTATGGTGGTCTGTTTGAAACATGTAGGTATTACAGACTCGGTCAGGGAGAGGTTGAAAATGTCAGTGAAGACACTTGCCAGTTGGTCAGCACATGCTCGGAGTACACGTCCTGGTAATCTGTCTGGCCCCGTTGACTTGTGAATGGTGACCTGTTTAAAATGTCTTGCTCACATCTGCTACGGAGAGCATGATCAAACAGTTGTCCGGAACAGCTGGTGGTCTCATGCATGCTTCAGTGTTGCTTGCCTCGAAGAGAGCATAAAAGGCATTTAGCTTGTCTGGTAGGCTCGTGTCACTGGGCAGCTCGTGGCTGGGTTTCCCTTTGTAGTCTGTAATAGTTTTCAAGACATGCCACATCCTGAGGAACGACAGAGCCGGTGGAGTAGGATTCAATCATAGTCCTGTATTGATGCTTTGCCTGTTTGATGGTTCGTCTGAGGGTATAGCGGGATTTCTTATAAGCAACAGGATTAGTGTCCTGCTCCTTGAAAGCGGCAGCTCTAGCCTTTAGCTCGGTGCGGATGTGGCCTGTAATCCATGGTTTGTGGTTGGGATATGTACCTACTATCACTTTGGGGACGATGTTGTCGATGCTCTTATTGATGAAGCCGGTGACGGATGTGGTATACTCCTCAATGCCATTGGATGAATCCCAGATCATATTCCAGTCTGTGTTAGCAAAACAGTCCCTTAACGTTGCAAAACAGTCCCTTAACGTTGCAAAACAGTCCCTTAACGTTGCATAACAGTCCCTTAACGTTGCATAACAGTCCCTTAACGTTGCATAACAGTCCCTTAACGTTGCATAACAGTCCCTTAACGTTGCATAACAGTCCCTTAACGTTGCAAAACAGTCCCTTAACGTTGCATAACAGTCCCTTAACGTTGCATAACAGTCCCTTAACGTTGCATAACAGTCCCTTAACGTTGCATAACAGTCCCTTAACGTTGCATAACAGTCCCTTAACGTTGCATAACAGTCCCTTAACGTTGCATAACAGTCCCTTAACGTTGCATAACAGTCCCTTAACGTTGCATAACAGTCCCTTAACGTTGCATAACAGTCCCTTAACGTTGCATAACAGTCCCTTAACGTTGCATAACAGTCCCTTAACGTTGCAACAGTCCCTTAACGTTGCATAACAGTCCCTTAACGTTGCATAACAGTCCCTTAACGTTGCATAACAGTCCCTTAACGTTGCAAAACAGTCCCTTAACGTTGCAAAACAGTCCCTTAACGTTGCAAAACAGTCCCTTAACGTTGCAAAACAGTCCCTTAACGTTGCATAACAGTCCCTTAACGTTGCATAACAGTCCCTTAACGTTGCATAACAGTCCCTTAACGTTGCATAACAGTCCCTTAACGTTGCATAACAGTCCCTTAACGTTGCATAACAGTCCCTTAACGTTGCATAACAGTCCCTTAACGTTGCATAACAGTCCCTTAACGTTGCATAACAGTCCCTTAACGTTGCATAACAGTCCCTTAACGTTGCATAACAGTCCCTTAACGTTGCATAACAGTCCCTTAACGTTGCATAACAGTCCCTTAACGTTGCATAACAGTCCCTTAACGTTGCGTAACGCATCATCTGACCACTTCCGTTGAGCAGTCACTGGTACTTCCTGCTTTAGCTTTTGCTTGCAGGAATCAGGAGGATAGAATTATAATCAGATTTGCCAAATGGAGGGAGAGCTTTGAATGTGTCTCTGTGTGTGGGGTAACAGATTTGACATAGAAATGTCGTTTTCCTGCATTAACAGTCCCTGCCCACTAGACGTTTTTCCCTTAACGTTGCATAACAGTCCTCATTAACGTTGCGGACATTCTGACCACTGCTGATGTAGAAATGATTTTAGCTTTTGCTTGCAGGAATCAGGAGGATAGAATTATAATCTTTGCCCAATGGAGGGAGTGCTGCTCTCTGTGTGTGGGGTAAAGATGGTCTCTTGTTTGAGTTTTCCCTCTGGTTGCAGACATGCTGAGTAGAAATGATTTAGTTTGCCAGCTGCATTTGAGTGGTAGCCCACTAGGGTAGAGTTCTGGATGGGGGTAGATGTAGCAGTTTTATTTGATCTAGTAATGGGGGTTTATGCAGCTCATTATTTGATCTAGTAATGGGGGTAGATGTGGCAGCTCATCATTTGATCTAGTAATGTGGGGTAGATGGGGCTCATTATTTGATCTAGTAATGGGGGTAGATGTGGCAGTAGCAGCTCATTATTTGATCTAGTAATGGGGGTAGATGTGCAGTAGCAGCTCATCATTTGATCTAGTAATGGGGGTAGATGTAGCAGCTCATTATTTGATCTAGTAATGGGGGTAGATGTAGCAGCTCATTATTTGATCTAGTAATGGGGGTAGATAGATCATTATTTGCAGTAGGGGGTAGATGTGGCAGTAGCAGCTCATTATTTGATCTAGTAATGGGGGTAGATGTAGCAGCTCATTATTTGATCTAGTAATGGGGGTAGATGTGGCAGCTCATTATTTGATCTAGTAATGGGGGTAGATGTGGCAGCTCATTATTTGATCTAGTAATGGGGGTAGATGTGGCAGCAGCTCATTATTTGATCTAGTAATGGGGGTAGATGTAGCAGCTCATTATTTGATCTAGTAATGTGGGTAGATGTAGCAGCTCATTATTTGATCTAGTAATGGGGGGTTGATGTGGCAGCTCATTATTTGATCTAGTAATGGGGGGTAGATGTGGCAGCTCATTATTTGATCAGTAATGGGGGTAGATGTAGCAGCTCATTATTTGATCTAGTAATGGGGGTAGATGTAGCAGCTCATTATTTGATCTAGTAATGGGGGTAGATGTGGCAGTAGCAGCTCATTATTTGATCTAGTAATGGGGGTAGATGTAGCAGCTCATTATTTGATCTAGTAATGGGGGTAGATGTGGCAGCTCATTATTTGATCTAGTAATGGGGGGTAGATGTGGCAGTAGCAGCTCATTATTTGATCTAGTAATGGGGGTAGATGTGGCAGCTCATTATTTGATCTAGTAATGGGGGTAGATGTAGCAGCTCATTATTTGATCTAGTAATGGGGGTAGATGTGGCAGTAGCAGCTCATTATTTGATCTAGTAATGTGGGTAGATGTAGCAGCTCATTATTTGATCTAGTAATGGGGGTAGATGTGGCAGCTCATTATTTGATCTAGTAATGGGGGTAGATGTGGCAGTAGCTCATTATTTGATCTAGTAATGGGGGTAGATGTGGCAGCTCATTATTTGATCTAGTAATGGGGGTAGATGTGGCAGTAGCAGCTCATTATTTGATCTAGTAATGGGGGTAGATGTAGCAGCTCATTATTTGATCTAGTAATGGGGGTCATTATTTGATAGATGTGGCAGCTCATTATTTGATCTAGTAATGGGGGGTAGTAGATGTGGCAGCTCATTATTTGATCTAGTAATGGGGGGTAGATGTAGCAGCTCATTATTTGATCTAGTAATGGGGGTAGATGTGGCAGCTCATTATTTGATCTAGTAATGGGGGTAGATGTGGCAGTAGCAGCTCATTATTTGATCTAGTAATGGGGGGTAGATGTAGCAGCTCATTATTTGATCTAGTAATGGGGGTAGATGTGGCAGCTCATTATTTGATCTAGTAATGGGGGTAGATGTAGCAGCTCATTATTTGATCTAGTAATGGGGGTAGATGTAGCAGCTCATTATTTGATCTAGTAATTGGGGTAGATGTAGCAGCTCATTATTTGATCTAGTAATGGGGGGTAGTAGATGTGGCAGCTAATTATTTGATCTAGTAATTGGGGTAGATGTAGCAGCTCATTATTTGATCTAGTAATGGGGGGTAGTAGATGTGGCAGCTAATTATTTGATCTAGTAATGGGGGTAGATGTGGCAGCTCATTATTTGATCTAGTAATGGGGGGTAGATATGGCAGTAGCAGCTCATTATTTGATCTAGTAATGGGGGTAGATGT
Organism: Oncorhynchus gorbuscha; assembly: GCF_021184085.1. NCBI lineage: Eukaryota > Metazoa > Chordata > Actinopteri > Salmoniformes > Salmonidae > Oncorhynchus > Oncorhynchus gorbuscha. Next base: position 141,380 of record NW_025746207.1, on the reverse strand, counting down.
GGCAGCTCATTATTTGATCTAGTAATGGGGGGTAGATGTAGCAGCTCATTATTTGATCAGTAATGGGGGTAGATGTAGCAGTAGCAGCTCATTATTTGATCTAGTAATGGGGGTAGATGTGGCAGTAGCAGCTCATTATTTGATCTAGTAATGGGGGTAGATGTGGCAGTAGCAGCTCATTATTTGATCTAGTAATGGGGGGTAGATGTGGCAGTAGCAGCTCATTATTTGATCTAGTAATGGGGGGTAGATGTGGCAGTAGCAGCTCATTATTTGATCTGGTAATGGGGGTAGATGAGGCAGTAGCAGCTCATTATTTGATCTAGTAATGGGGGGTAGTAGATGTGGCAGCTAATTATTTGATCTAGTAATTGGGGTAGATGTAGCAGCTCATTATTTGATCTAGTAATGGGGGGTAGTAGATGTGGCAGCTAATTATTTGATCTAGTAATGGGGGTAGATGTGGCAGCTCATTATTTGATCTAGTAATGGGGGTAGATGTGGCAGTAGCAGCTCATTATTTGATCTAGTAATGGGGGTAGATGTAGCAGCTCATTATTTGATCTAGTAATGGGGGTAGATGTGGCAGCTCATTATTTGATCTAGTAATGGGGGGTAGATGTAGCAGCTCATTATTTGATCAGTAATGGGGGTAGATGTAGCAGTAGCAGCTCATTATTTGATCTAGTAATGGGGGCAGCTAGATGTGGCAGTAGCAGCTCATTATTTGATCTAGTAATGGGGGTAGATGTGGCAGTAGCAGCTCATTATTTGATCTGGTAATGGGGGTAGCAGCTATTTGATCTAGTAATGGGGGTAGTAGCAGCTCATTATTTGATCTGGTAATGGGGGTAGATGTGGCAGTAGCAGCTCATTATTTGATCTAGTAATGGGGGTAGATTATTTGATCTAGGGGGGTAGATGTAGCAGCTCATTATTTGATCTAGTAATGGGGGTAGATGTGGCAGCAGCTCATTATTTGATCTAGTAATGGGGGTAGATGTGGCAGCTCATTATTTGATCTAGTAATGGGTAGATGTGGCAGTAGCAGCTCATTATTTGATCTAGTAATGGGGGTAGATGTAGCAGTAGCAGCTCATTATTTGATCTAGTAATGGGGGTAGATGTGGCAGTAGCAGCTCATTATTTGATCTAGTAATGGGGGTAGATGTAGATGTTTGATCTAGTAATGGGGGGTAGATGTGATGTAGCAGCTCATTAGTAATGGGGGTAGTAGATGTGGCATTATTTGATCTAGTAATGGGGGTAGATGTGGCAGTAGCAGCTCATTATTTGATCTAGTAATGGGGGTAGATGTAGCAGCTCATTATTTGATCTAGTAATGGGGGTAGATGTGGCAGCTCATTATTTGATCTAGTAATGGGGGTAGATGTGGCAGCTCATTATTTGATCTAGTAATGGGGGTAGATGTGCAGCTCATTATTTGATCTAGTAATGCAGCTCATTATTTGATCTAGTAATGGGGGTAGATGTGGCAGCTCATTATTTGATCTAGTAATGGGGGTTGATGTGGCAGCTCATTATTTGATCTAGTAGATGGGGGTAGATCTAGTGGCAGTAGCAGCTCATTATTTGATCTAGTAATTGGGGTAGATGTAGCAGCTCATTATTTGATCTAGTAATGGGGGTAGTAGATGTGGCAGCTCATTATTTGATCTAGTAATGGGGGTAGATGTGGCAGCTCATTATTTGATCTAGTAATGGGGGTAGATGTGGCAGTAGCAGCTCATTATTTGATCTAGTAATGGGGGTAGATGTAGCAGCTCATTATTTGATCTAGTAATGGGGGTAGATGTAGCAGCTCATTATTTGATCAGTAATGGGGGTAGATGTATTTGATCTAGTAATGGGGGTAGATGTGGCAGTAGCAGCTCATTATTTGATCTAGTAATGGGGGTAGATGTAGCAGCTCATTATTTGATCTAGTAATGGGGGTAGGTGTAGCAGCTCATTATTTGATCTAGTAATGGGGGTAGATGTGGCAGCTCATTATTTGATCTAGTAATGGGGGTAGATGTAGCAGCTCATTATTTGATCTAGTAATGGGGTAGATGTGGCAGTAGCAGCTCATTATTTGATCT
>NW_025746207.1:135284-138778 GCF_021184085.1 Oncorhynchus gorbuscha | reverse complement strand
TTGTAAATTATGTCTGAGTGTTGGAGCCCCTGCTGTCCTTCAACAAAAAACGAGAACATTGTCCCATCTGGTTTGCTTAATATAAGTAATTTGAAGTTATTTTTTACCTATGATAGGTATATCTCACTGGTCACCATAGCAGCATAGGTCATCCCTAAAGCCAACACCTCCTTTGGCCGCCTTTCCTTCTAGTTCTCTGCTGCCAATGACAGGAACGAATTGCAAAAATCGCTGAAGTTGGAGACTCGTATCTCCCTCACTAACTTTAAGCATCAGCTGTCAGATCAGCTCACAGATCACTGCAGCTGAACACAGCTCATCTGTAAATAGCCCATCCAACTACCTCATCCCCATATTGTTTTTATTTACTTTACTGCTATTTTGAACACTAGTTTTTCTGCGTGCACATCATCTCCTGCTCATCTATCACTCCAGTGTTAATTTGCTAAGTTGTAATTACTTCTCTACTATGGCCTATGTATTGCCTTACCTCCTCACGCCATTTGCACACTGTATTTAAACTTTTTCTATTGTGTTATTGACTGTACGTTTGTTTATTCCATGTGTAACTCTGTTGTTGTCTGTGTCAAATTGCTATTCTTTATCTTGGCCAGGTCGCGGTTGTAAATGAGAACTTGTTCTCAACTGGCCTACCTGTTTTTTTATGATACTAAAGTACATTCCATTTACTTTTGATACTTAAGTATATATAAAACCAAATACTTTTAGACCTTTACTCAAGTAGTATTTTACTGGGTGACTAACTTTTACTTGAGTCGTTTTCTATAAAGGTATCTTTACAATTGAACTTTTTCCACCACTGATGAAATTGTCATGTTTGTCCAATGAGAAGTGGAGTTGGTAATAACAGACACAGATCTGGGACCAGGCTAACCAAAGGATAAACACTTCACATCATGTTTGTCCAATGAGACGTGGAGTTGGTAATAACAGACACAGATCTGGGACCAGGCTAACCAAAGGATAAACACTTCACATTAAGTTGCCCTTTTGGCAAACTAGAACTCTAGCTGTTTGTTTATCAGAAGACGGATAAGGTTCATGAAACAATGGTTCCATTGTAATGGAAGGACTGAAGTGTTAAATATTTGCCATGTATCAATATAGAAATGTCTAAGAAGCTTCTGGGCTGTGACAAAGGTAGCATGAATGTTGAGATTACACACATAAAGGAGATCTAGCAGAATGTAACACTAACAACAGCAGTATGAATGTTGAGATTACACATATAAAGGAGATCTAGCAGAATGTAACACTAACAACAGCAGTATGAATGCTCCTGCACTGTATAATTCATTGTGTTCTCAGTGTATATAGGAATACTGGTGAAATGGAACGAAGACCCTTATTTCAGGCTAACCCCAAATGACACTTTATTCACTATGTAGTGCACTATGGGCTCTGGTGAAAAGTAGTGCACTATACAGGGAATAGGGTTCCATTTGGGAGCAGTCTAGGTGTTCCACTGTCCCACAAGGACACAGCAGAATTCCTCAGGGCCGGGGATGGGAGGGCCAGGACCGAGGGGATGGAGGGAAACAGAGACTGGGAGCATGAGGCCAGAGGGACGAGAGAGAGGGTCAGAGGAGCCGAGGTTAGGGCGGGGGCGGGGATGGGGAGCCGGGAGCCTAGGCGGGGATGGAAACAGGGCTGGGAGCTGGGAGCCAGGGCCGGGGAGTTGGGAGCGGGGCCAAGGGCGAGGATAGGGCGGGGGCGAGGATGGGGCGGGGATGGGAGCCAGGGTTGGGGGCGGAGGCGAGGGAGCAGGGCGAGATCGGGCCAGCCATGGGACACAGGAGGTGTGTCACTTCATGCCAGTTGTTATCAGAAACTTGATCTAGATTAAAATGTTCTTGGACCTTAATATTGGGAACGGATTGTGTATTAATGCATTAAACATTTAAAATATGAGGAATCTCATTATTCTATTTACAAAAAGTGGAAATGTTTTTTTGGACATAAACAGTATGTTGTTTCTATGATGGAAGCTCTAGTCTCTGCTCAGTGTTTTCTGATTGGATGAATTGAGTTGTTTTATATTTGTTAGAGTTAAAACAGAAGACCTATCCTGTTTCTCTGATCCGTAGAAGCTCTTTGTGGCAGGATCTAGCTCTGCTCTCGTCTCTCTGCTGTTGAGATGCCATCATGTCAGTGCATGTCAACATTCATCATCTGGGATTGCTGCCAACCACATAAATCCTCCTCAGTTTAATTCTCAGTACATTTCCATATGAATGTTGCTGCTGACTGCTTGACTAATAGTCCTTAGGCTATTCATAATGTATTAACACAACACATTAACACATTAACACATTAACACATTAACACATTCACAACACATTAACACATTAACACATTAACACATGAACACATTAACACATTCATAACACATTAACACATTAACACATTCATAACACATTAACACATTCATAACACATTAACACATTAACACATTCATAACACATTAACACATTAACACATTCATAACACATTAACACATTCATAACACATTAACACATTAACACATTAACACATTAACGTATTAACACAACACATTAACACATTCATAACACATTAACACATTCATAACACATTAACACATTAACACATTAACACATTCATAACATATTAACACATTAACACATTAACACATTAACACATTAACGTATTAACACAACACATTAACACATTAACACATTCATAACACATTAACACATTAACACAACACATTAACACATTAACACATTAATAACATATTAACACAACACATTAACACATTAACACATTAATAACATATTAACACAACACATTAACACATTAACACATTCATAACATATTAACACAACACATTAACACATTAACACATTCATAACATATTAACACATTAACACATTCATAACACATTAACACATTAACACAACACATTAACACATTAACACATTAACACATTAACACATTCATAACACATTAACACATTAACACATTCATAACACATTAACACATTAACACATTCATAACATATTAACACATTAACACATTCATAACACATTAACACATTAACACATTCATAACACATTAACACATTAACACATTCATAACACATTAACACATTCACACATTAACACATTAACACATTCATAACACATTAACACATTAACACATTAACACATTAACACATTAACGTATTAACACAACACATTAACACATTAACACATTAACACATTCATAACACATTAACACATTCACACATTCACACATTCATAACATATTAACACATTAACACATTCATAACATATTAACACATTAACACATTAACACATTAACACATTCATAACATATTAACACATTCATAACACATTTAACACATTAACACAACACATTACACATTAACACATATTAACACATTAACACAACACATTAACACATTAACACATTAATAACATATTAACACATACACATTAACACATTCATAA
>NW_025746207.1:128177-134784 GCF_021184085.1 Oncorhynchus gorbuscha | reverse complement strand
TCATCGTTGTCGATGATCAGGCCTACCATTTGTGTCGTAAGCAAACTTAATGGTGTTGGAGTCGTGCTTTCCACACAGTTGTGGGTGAACAGGGAATACAGGAGGGGACTAAGCATGCACCCTGAGGGGCCCCCAGGTTAAGGATCAGCGTGGCAGATATGTTGTTGCCTGTATTGACGTGGCAGATATGTTGTTGCCTACCCTTACCACCTGGGGGCGGCCCGTCAGGAAGTCCAGGATTCAGTTGCAGAGGGAGGTGTTTAGTCCCACGGTCCTTAGCTTAGCGATGAGTTGTGTGGGAACTATGGTGTTGAACCCTGAGCTGTAGTCAATGAATAGCATTCTCACATACAGTAGCAAGAAAAAGTATGTGAACCCAAGCATTTCGCTACACTCGCATTAACATCTGCTAACCATGTGTATGTGACAAATACAATTTGATTTGATTTGGAATGACCTGGATTTCTGCATAAATTGGTAAAAATTTGATCTGACCATCTACGTCAGACAGTCTGCTTAAACTAATAAAACACAAAATATTGTATTTTTCTTGTCTATATTGAATACATTGTTTAAACATTCACAGTGTAGGTTGGAAAAAGTATGTGAACCCTTAGGCTAATGACTTCTCCAAAAGCTACTTGAAGTCATGGGTCAGCTAACCTGGAGTCCAATCAATGAGACGAGATGTTGGTTAGAGTTACCCTGCCCTATACAAAATCCTCACAAAATTTGAGTTTGCTATTCACAAGAAGCATTGGGGCAGCAGGGTAGCCTAGTGGTTAGAGCGTTGGACTAGTAACCGGAAGGTTGCGAGTTCAAACCCCCGAGCTGACAAGGTACAAATCTGTCGTTCTGCCCCTGAACAGGCAGTTAACCCACTGTTCCCAGGCCGTCATTGAAAATAAGAATGTGTTCTTAACTGACTTGCCTGGTTAAATAAAGGTAAACATTTCCTTTTTTAATTGCCTGATGTGAACCATGCCTCGAACAAAAGATATCTCAGAAGACCCAAGATTAAGAATTGTTGACTTGCATAAAGCTGGAAAGGGTTACAAAAGTATCTCTAAAAGCCTTGATGTTCATCAGTCCACGGTAAGACAAATTGTCTAGTTCAGCACTGTTGCTACTCTCCCTAGGGAGTGGTTGTCCTGCAAAGATGACTGCAGGAGCACAGCGCAGAATACCCAATGAGGTTAAGAAGAATCCTAGTGTCAGCTGAAGATTTAGACATCTCTGGAACATGCTATCATCTCTGTTGACTAGTCGGCGATACGTAAAACACTAAACAAGAATGGTGTTCATGGGAGGACACCACGGAAGAAGCCACTGCCGTCCAAAAACAAAGTTCGCAAAAGAGCACCTGGATGTTCCACAGCGCTACTGGCAAATATTCTGTGGACCGATGAAACTACAGTTGAGTTGTTTGGAAGGAACAAACAACACTATGTGTGGAGAAAAAAAGACTCAGCACACCAACATCAAAACCTCATCCCAACTGTAAACTATGGTGGAGGGAGCATCATGGTTTGGGGCTGCTTTGCTGCCTCAGGGTCTGGACAGCTTGCTACAGCTTGCAGGAGAATGTAAGGCTATCCGTCTGCCAATTGAAGCGCAATAGAAGGTGATGCAACAGGACATGACCCAAAACACAGAAGCAAATCAATGCTTCAGAAGAAAATACACCTTCTGGAGTGACCAGTGAGGCCCAGCCAGAGTCCTGGACCTCAACCTGATTGAGATGCTGTGGCAGCAGTAGCTGACTCTTAAGAGAAAGCAGTTCACACCCAGATGATCCCAAGAATATTGCTGAACTGAAACAGTTTTGCAGAGACTGGTCCAAAATCTCTCCTGACCGTTGTGCAGGTCTGATCCGCAACCAAAAAACATTTGGTTGAGGTTATTGCTTCCAAAAGGAGGGTCAACCAGTTATTAAATCCAAGGGTTCACACACTTTCCCTGCACTGTGAATGTTTACACGCTGTGTAATCAATAGACATGAAAACGTATAATTGTGTTAGTTTAGTTTAAGCAGACTGTCTATTGTTGTGACTTAGATGAAGATCAGACAAATTTTATGACCAATTTAAGCAGATAGGTAATTTCAAAGGGTTCCCATACTTATTCTTGACACCGTAGATGTTCCTTTGTCCAGGTGGGAAAGGGCAATGTGAAATGCGATTGAGATTTGTTGGGGCGGTATGACTGGGAGGGCTAAGGTTTCTGGATGATGGTGCTGATGTGAGCTATGACCAGCCTTTCAAAGCACTTCATGGCATACTGACGAAGTACTGGGGCTGTAGTCATTTAGGCAGGTTACCTTCGCTTTAGGCACAGGGACTATGGTGGTCTGTTTGAAACATGTAGGTGGCTACAGACTCGGTCAGGGAGAGGTTGAAAATGTCAGTGAAGACACTACAGTTATCATCAGCACATGCCTGGGAGGCCCCAGGGTCTGTGTTCATCTCCGCTGACTTTGTAGAATGGTGACCTGTTTAAAATGTCTTTGCCTGACCACATGAGAGCATGATCAAGAAGAACCGGAACAGCCGGGTGGTCCCATGCATGCTTCAGTGTTGCTTGCCTTTGGGAAGAGAGCATAAAAGGCATTTAGCTTGTCTGGTAGGCTCGTGTCACTGGGCAGCTCGTGGCTGGGTTTCCCTTTGTAGTCTGTAATAGTTTTCAAGACATGCCACATCCTGAGGAACGACAGAGCCGGTGGAGTAGGATTCAATCATAGTCCTGTATTGATGCTTTGCCTGTTTGATGGTTCGTCTGAGGGTATAGCGGGATTTCTTATAAGCAACAGGATTAGTGTCCTGCTCCTTGAAAGCGGCAGCTCTAGCCTTTAGCTCGGTGCGGATGTGGCCTGTAATCCATGGTTTGTGGTTGGGATATGTACCTACTATCACTTTGGGGACGATGTTGTCGATGCTCTTATTGATGAAGCCGGTGACGGAAGTGGTATACTCCTCAATGCCATTGGATGAATCCCAGATCATATTCCAGTCTGTGTTAGCAAAACAGTCCCTTAACGTTGCAAAACAGTCCCTTAACGTTGCATAACAGTCCCTTAACGTTGCATAACAGTCCCTTAACGTTGCATAACAGTCCCTTAACGTTGCATAACAGTCCCTTAACGTTGCATAACAGTCCCTTAACGTTGCATAACAGTCCCTTAACGTTGCATAACAGTCCCTTAACGTTGCATAACAGTCCCTTAACGTTGCATAACAGTCCCTTAACGTTGCATAACAGTCCCTTAACGTTGCATAACAGTCCCTTAACGTTGCATAACAGTCCCTTAACGTTGCATAACAGTCCCTTAACGTTGCATAACAGTCCCTTAACGTTGCATAACAGTCCCTTAACGTTGCATAACAGTCCCTTAACGTTGCATAACAGTCCCTTAACGTTGCATAACAGTCCCTTAACGTTGCATAACAGTCCCTTAACGTTGCAAAACAGTCCCTTAACGTTGCATAACAGTCCCTTAACGTTGCATAACAGTCCCTTAACGTTGCATAACAGTCCCTTAACGTTGCATAACAGTCCCTTAACGTTGCATAACAGTCCCTTAACGTTGCATAACAGTCCCTTAACGTTGCATAACAGTCCCTTAACGTTGCATAACAGTCCCTTAACGTTGCATAACAGTCCCTTAACGTTGCATAACAGTCCCTTAACGTTGCATAACAGTCCCTTAACGTTGCATAACAGTCCCTTAACGTTGCGTACGCATCATCTGACCACTTCCGTATTGAGCGAGTCACTGGTACTTCCTGCTTTAGCTTTTGCTTGCAGGAATCAGGAGGATAGAATTATAATCAGATTTGCCAAATGGAGGGAGAGCTTTGAATGTGTCTCTGTGTGTGGGGTAAAGATGGTCTAGAGTTTTTCCCTCTGGTTGCACATTTGACATGCTGGTAGAAATGATTTACGTTTTCCTGCATTAAAGTCCCTGCCCACTAGGAGTGCTGCTTCTGGATGAGCATTTTCTTGTTTGTTTATGGCCGTATACAGCTCATTGAGTGCGGACTTAGTGCCAGCATCGGTTTGTGGTGGTAGATGGGGGTAGAGTAATGGGGGTAGATGTGGCAGTAGCAGCTCATTATTTGATCTAGTAATGGGGGTAGATGTGGCAGCTCATTATTTGATCTAGTAATGGGGGGTAGATGTGGCAGCTCATCATTTGATCTAGTAATGGGGGTAGATGTAGCAGTAGCAGCTCATCATTTGATCTAGTAATGGGGGTAGATGTGGCAGCTCATTATTTGATCTAGTAATGGGGGTAGATGTAGCAGTAGCAGCTCATTATTTGATCTAGTAATGGGGGTAGATGTAGCAGCTCATTATTTGATCTAGTAATGGGGGTAGATGTAGCAGCTCATTATTTGATCTAGTAATGGGGGTAGATGTGGCAGTAGCAGCTCATTATTTGATCTAGTAATGGGGGTAGATGTAGCAGCTCATTATTTGATCTAGTAATGGGGGTAGATGTAGCAGCTCATTATTTGATCTAGTAATGGGGGTAGATGTGGCAGTAGCAGCTCATTATTTGATCTAGTAATGGGGGGTAGATGTGGCAGTAGCAGCTCATCATTTGATCTAGTAATGGGGGTAGATGTAGCAGCTCATTATTTGATCTAGTAATGTGGGTAGATGTAGCAGCTCATTATTTGATCTAGTAATGGGGGGTTGATGTGGCAGCTCATTATTTGATCTAGTAATGGGGGGTAGATGTGGCAGCTCATTATTTGATCAGTAATGGGGGGTAGATGTAGCAGCTCATTATTTGATCTAGTAATGGGGGTAGATGTAGCAGCTCATTATTTGATCTAGTAATGGGGGTAGATGTGGCAGTAGCAGCTCATTATTTGATCTAGTAATGGGGGTAGATGTAGCAGCTCATTATTTGATCTAGTAATGGGGGTAGATGTGGCAGCTCATTATTTGATCTAGTAATGGGGGGGTAGATGTGGCAGTAGCAGCTCATTATTTGATCTAGTAATGGGGGTAGATGTGGCAGCTCATTATTTGATCTAGTAATGGGGGTAGATGTAGCAGCTCATTATTTGATCTAGTAATGGGGGTAGATGTGGCAGTAGCAGCTCATTATTTGATCTAGTAATGGGGGTAGGTGTGGCAGCTCATTATTTGATCTAGTAATGGGGGTAGATGTGGCAGTAGCAGCTCATTATTTGATCTAGTAATGGGGGGTAGATGTGGCAGCTCATTATTTGATCTAGTAATGGGGGTAGATGTGGCAGTAGCAGCTCATTATTTGATCTAGTAATTGGGGTAGATGTAGCAGCTCATTATTTGATCTAGTAATGGGGGGTAGTAGATGTGGCAGCTCATTATTTGATCTAGTAATGGGGGTAGTAGATGTGGCAGCTCATTATTTGATCTAGTAATGGGGGTAGATGTGGCAGTAGCAGCTCATTATTTGATCTAGTAATGGGGGGTAGATGTGGCAGTAGCAGCTCATTATTTGATCTAGTAATGGGGGGTAGATGTGGCAGTAGCAGCTCATTATTTGATCTAGTAATGGGGGGTAGATGTGGCAGTAGCAGCTCATTATTTGATCTGGTAATGGGGGTAGATGAGGCAGTAGCAGCTCATTATTTGATCTAGTAATGGGGGGTAGTAGATGTGGCAGCTAATTATTTGATCTAGTAATTGGGGTAGATGTAGTAGTTCATTATTTGATCTAGTAATGGGGGGTAGTAGATGTGGCAGCTAATTATTTGATCTAGTAATGGGGGTAGATGTGGCAGCTCATTATTTGATCTAGTAATGGGGGGTAGATATGGCAGTAGCAGCTCATTATTTGATCTAGTAATGGGGGTAGATGTAGCAGCTCATTATTTGATCTAGTAATGGGGGTAGATGTAGCAGCTCATTATTTGATCAGTAATGGGGGTAGATGTAGCAGTAGCAGCTCATTATTTGATCTAGTAATGGGGGGTAGATGTGGCAGTAGCAGCTCATTATTTGATCTAGTAATGGGGGGTATATGTGGCAGTAGCAGCTCATTATTTGATCTGGTAATGGGGGTAGATGTGGCAGTAGCAGCTCATTATTTGATCTAGTAATTGGGGTAGATGTAGCAGCTCATTATTTGATCTAGTAATGGGGGGTAGTAGATGTGGCAGCTCATTATTTGATCTAGTAATGGGGGGTAGATGTGGCAGTAGCAGCTCATTATTTGATCTAGTAATGGGGGTAGATGTAGCAGTAGCAGCTCATTATTTGATCTAGTAATGGGGGTAGATGTAGCAGTAGCAGCTCATTATTTGATCTAGTAATGGGGGTAGATGTGGCAGTAGCAGCTCATTATTTGATCTAGTAATGAGGGGTAGATGTGGCAGTAGCAGCTCATTATTTGATCTAGTACTGGGGGGTAGATGTGGCAGCTCATTATTTGATCTAGTAATGGGGGTAGATGTGGCAGTAGCAGCTCATTATTTGATCTAGTAATGGGGGTAGATGTAGCAGCTCATTATTTGATCTAGTAATGGGGGTAGATGTGGCAGCTCATTATTTGATCTAGTAATGGGGGTAGATGTGGCAGTAGCAGCTCATTATTTGATCTAGTAATGGG
>NW_025746207.1:70000-127677 GCF_021184085.1 Oncorhynchus gorbuscha | reverse complement strand
CCCCTGTCTAAATGTTGACCTGATACTCCACACCCCCTGTCCTGTCTAAATGTTGACCTGATACTCCACACCCCTGTCCTGTCTAAATGTTGACCTGATACTCCACACCCCCTGTCCTCTAAATGTTGACCTGATACTCCACACCCCCTGTCCTGTCTAAATGTTGACCTGATACTCCACACCCCTGTCCTGTCTAAATGTTGACCTGATACTCCACACCCCTGTCCTGTCTAAATGTTGACCTGATACTCCACACCCCCTGTCCTGTCTAAATGTTGACCTGATACTCCACACCCCCTGTCCTGTCTAAATGTTGACCTGATACTCCACACCCCCTGTCCTGTCTAAATGTTGACCTGATACTCCACACCCCCTGTCCTGTCTAAATGTTGACCTGATACTCCACACCCCCTGTCTAAATGTTGACCTGATACTCCACACCCCTGTCCTGTCTAAATGTTGACCTGATACTCCACACCCCCTGTCCTGTCTAAATGTTGACCTGATACTCCACACCCCCTAAATGTTGACCTGATACTCCAAATAAATGTTGACCTGATACTCCACACCCCTGTCCTGTCTAAATGTTGACCTGATACTCCACACCCCTGTCTAAATGTTGACCTGATACTCCACACCCCTGTCCTGTCTAAATGTTGACCTGATACTCCACACCCCTGTCTAAATGTTGACCTGATACTCCACACCCCCTGTCTAAATGTTGACCTGATACTCCACACCCCCTGTCCTGTCTAAATGTTGACCTGATACTCCACACCCCTGTCCTGTCTAAATGTTGACCTGATACTCCACACCCCTGTCCTGTCTAAATGTGGACCTGATACTCCACACCCCCTGTCTAAATGTGGACCTGATACTCCACACCCCCTGTCTAAATGTTGACCTGATACTCCACACCCCCCTGTCTAAATGTGGACCTGATACTCCACACCCCTGTCTAAATGTGGACCTGATACTCCACACCCCTGTCCTGTCTAAATGTGGACCTGATACTCCACACCCCTGTCTAAAAATGTTGACCTGATACTCCACACCCCTGTCCTGTCTAAATGTTGACCTGATACTCCACACCCCCTGTCTAAATGTTGACCTGATACTCCACACCCCCCCTGTCCTAAATGTTGACCTGATACTCCACACCCCCTGTCCTGTCTAAATGTTGACCTGATACTCCACACCCCTGTCCTGTCTAAATGTTGACCTGATACTCCACACCCCTGTCTAAATGTTGACCTGATACTCCACACCCCTGTCTAAATGTTGACCTGATACTCCACACCCCCTGTCTAAATGTTGACCTGATACTCCACACCCCCTGTCTAAATGTGGACCTGATACTCCACACCCCTGTCTAAATGTGGACCTGATACTCCACACCCCCTGTCCTAAATGTGGACCTGATACTCCACACCCCTGTCTAAATGTGGACCTGATACTCCACACCCCTGTCTAAATGTCCTGATACTCCACACCCCCTGTCCTAAATGTTGACCTGATACTCCACACCCCTGTCCTGTCTAAATGTTGACCTGATACTCCACACCCCCTGTCCTGTCTAAATGTTGACCTGATACTCCACACCCCCTGATACCCACACCCCTGTCCTGTCAAATGTTGACCTGATACTCCACACCCCCTGTCCTGTCTAAATGTTGACCTGATACTCCACACCCCCTGTCCTGTCTAAATGTTGACCTGATACTCCACACCCCCTGTCCTGTCTAAATGTTGACCTGATACTCCCTGACACCCCCTGTCCTGTCTAAATGTTGACCTGATACTCCACACCCCCTGTCCTGTCTAAATGTTGACCTGATACTCCACACCCCCTGTCCTGTCTAAATGTTGACCTGATACTCCACACCCCTGTCCCTGATACTAAAAATGTTGACCTGATACTCCACACCCCCTGTCTAAATGTTGACCTGATACTCCACACCCCCTGTCCTGTCTAAATGTTGACCTGATACTCCACACCCCTGTCTAAATGTTGACCTGATACTCCACACCCCCTGTCCTGTCTAAATGTTGACCTGATACTCCACACCCCCCTGTCTAAATGTTGACCTGATACTCCACACCCCTGTCTAAATGTTGACCTGATACTCCACACCCCCTGTCCTGTCTAAATGTTGACCTGATACTCCACACCCCTGTCTAAATGTTGACCTGAACTCCATGTCTAAATGTTGACCTGATACTCCACACCCCCTGTCTAAATGTTGACCTGATACCTGTCTAAATGTTGACCTGATACTCCACACCCCCCTGTCTAAATGTTGACCTGATACTCCACACCCCCTGTCTAAATGTTGACCTGATACTCCACACCCCCTGTCTAAATGTTGACCTGATACTCTACACCCCCTGTCTAAATGTTGACCTGATACTCCACACCCCCTGTCTAAATGTTGACCTGATACTCCACACCCCTGTCTAAATGTTGACCTGATACTCCACCCCCTGTCCCTGATACCCACACCCCTGTCTAAATGTTGACCTGATACTCCACACCCCTGTCTAAATGTTGACCTGATACTCCACACCCCTGTCTAAATGTTGACCTGATACTCCACACCCCTGTCTAAATGTTGACCTGATACTCCACACCCCCCTGTCTAAATGTTGACCTGATACTCCACACCCCCTGTCTAAATGTTGACCTGATACTCCAAAAATGTTGACCTGATGATAAATGTTGACCTGATACTCCACACCCCCTGTCCTGTCTAAATGTTGACTTGATACTCCACACCCCCTGTCCTGTCTAAATGTGGACCTGATACTCCACACCCCCTGTCTAATGTTCCTGTGAACAAATAAGGAGCCCACTGATTGTCAGTTCAGGATGTGGGCTCTGACCACTGATGTCATTTGTGTGCTGTGATTCGTGCAGGTGCGTCTGCTGGGTGTGGTTTCTCAGGGCCAGCCCACCTTGGTCATCATGGAGCTGATGACTAAAGGAGATCTGAAGAGCCACCTGAGGTCACTACGGGCTAAAGATGTAAGTTACCTATCCGTCATCCTGACCCCTAACCTCTCATCCTGACCCCTACCACCTCGTCACCTGAGGTCACTACGGGCTAAAGATGTAAGTTACCTATCCGTCATCCTGACCCCTAACCCCTCATCCTGACCCCTAACCTCTCATCCGGACCCCTACCACCTAGTCACCTGAGGTAACTTTGGGCTAAAGACTTAAGTTACTTACCCCTCATCCTGTTCCCTCATCCTGACCCCTAACCCCTCATCCTGACCCCTAACCCCTCATCCTGACCCCTAACCTCTCATCCTGACCCCTAACCTCTCATCCTGACCCCTAACCCCTCATCCTGACCCCTAACCCCTCATCCTAACCCCTACCGCCTGAGGCCACTAAAAATAATACAATTGTATTTATCACATGCTCCGAATACAACCTTACCTTGAAATGCTTACTTACAAGCCCTTAACCAACAATGCTGTTCAAGAAATAGTTAACAAAATAAAATGTAAATAGTCTGGGTGGCCATTAGTTGTTCAGCAGTCTTATGGCTTGGGGTTAAGGAGCCTTTTGGACCTAGACTTGGCGCTCCGGTACCGTGCTGTAGCAGAGAGAACAGTCTTGATTTTGGGTGACTGGAGTTTAAAAAAAACATGGGCCTTCCTCTGACACCACCTAGTATAGAGGTCCTGGGTGGCAGGGAGCCTGGTATAGAGGTCCTGGGTGGCAGGGAGCCTGGTATAGAGGTCCTGGGTGGCAGGGAGCCTGGTATAGAGGTCCTGGGTGGCTGGGAGCCTGGCGTAGAGGTCCTGGGTGGCAGGGAGCCTGGCGTCGAGGTCCTGGGTGGCAGGGAGCCTGGCGTCGAGGTCCTGGGTGGCAGGGAGCCTGGCGTCGAGGTCCTGGGTGGCAGGGAGCCTGGCGTCGAGGTCCTGGGTGGCAGGGAGCCTGGTATAGAGGTCCTGGGTGGCAGGGAGCCTGGTATAGAGGTCCTGGGTGGCAGGGAGCCTGGTATAGAGGTCCTGGGTGGCAGGGAGCCTGGCTTAGAGGTCCTGGGTGGCAGGGAGCCTGGCTTAGAGGTCCTGGGTGGCAGGGAGCCTGGCTTAGAGGTCCTGGGTGGCAGGGAGCCTAGCTTAGAAGTCCTGGGTGGCAGGGAGCCTGGCGTAGAGTTCCTGGGTGGCAGGGAGCCTGGCGTCGAGGTCCTGGGTGGCAGGGAGCCTGGCGTCGAGGTCCTGGGTGGCAGGGAGCCTGGCGTCGAGGTCCTGGGTGGCAGGGAGCCTGGCGTCGAGGTCCTGGGTGGCAGGGAGCCTGGCGTCGAGGTCCTGGGTGGCAGGGAGCCTGGCGTCGAGGTCCTGGGTGTCAGGGAGCCTGGTATAGAGGTCCTGGGTGGCAGGGAGCCTGGTCCTAGGGATGTACTGGGCCATACGCACTACCCTCTAGCGTCTTGTGGTCGGACGCTGAGCAGTTGCAATACCAGGCAGTGATGCAACCGGTCTGGATGCTCTCGATGGTGCAGCTGTATAACTTTTTGAGGATGTTGTCGTGCCCTCTTCATGACTGTCTTGGAGAGCAAGGAATTTGAATGTCTTGACTCGCTCCACTACCGCCCTGTCCATGTGAATGGGGGCGTGTTCTGCCCTCCTTTTCCTGTAGTCCATGATAATCTCTTTAGCCTTTGTCTGGCTCACGTTGAGGGAGAGGTTGTTATCCTGGCACCACACTGCCAGGTCTCTGACCTCCTCCCTATAGGCTGTCTCATCATTGTCTGTAATCAGGCCTACCACCGTTGTTGTCAGCAAACTTAATGATGGCGTTCGAGTCGTGGGAGACTAAACAGGAGGTGCTAAGCACGCACCCCTGTGGGGCACCCGTGTTGAGGATCAGCGTGGCAGATGTGTTGTTTCCTACCCTTACCACCTGGGGGCAGCCCGTCAGGAAGTCCAGGATCCAGTTGCAGAGGGAGGTGTTTAGTCCCACGGTCCTTAGCCTAGTGTTGAGCTTTGTGGGCATTAAGGTGTTGAATTCTCACGTAAGTGTTCCTTTTGTCCACGTGAGAGAGTGCAGTGTGGAGTGAAATTGAGTTTGTGTCATCTGTGGATCTGTTAGGGAGGTATGCAAATTGGAGTGGGATGATTGTGTTGACGTGAGCCATGACCAGCCTTTCAATACACTTCATGGCTGCCGATGTGAGTGCTACGGGGCTGTAGTCATTTAGGCAGGCAGGTGAATGTCAGTGAAGACACTTGCCAGTTGGTCCGTGTATGCTCTGAGTACACATCCAGTGAAGCGTGCCAACCAGACCAGCTAAATGCCTTTTATTCTCGCTTCGAGGCAAGCAACACTGAAGCATGCATTAGAGCACCAGCTGTTCCCGGACAACTGTGTAATCACGCTCTCCGTAGCCAATGTGAGCAAAACCTTTAAACAGGTCAACATTCACAAGTCCGCGGGGCCAGACAGATTACTCGGATGTGTACTTCTTTGGACACTGTGTTAACTAACCTCCAGATGCCATACAACTCTCCTTACGTGGCCTGCAACTGCTCTTAAATGCAAGTAAAACTAAATGCATGCTCTTTAACCGATCGATGCCCGCCCGTCAAGCATCACTACAAGGGACGGTTCTGACTTAGAATATGTGGACAACTACAAATACCTAGGTGTCTGGTTGGACTGTAAACTCTCCTTCCAGACTCACATCAAGCATCTCCATTTTGCAACAAAGCATCCTTCACTCAAGCTGCTTAACATACCCTCGTAAAACTGACTATTCTACCGATCCTTGACTTCGGCGATGTCATTTATAAAATAGCTCCCAACACTGACTGCATCCAATTTGCTGAGTAATCACAGTGCCATCCGTTTTGTCACCAAAGCCCCATATACTACCCACCACTGCAACCTGTACGCTCTCGTTGGCTGCCCCTCGCTTCATATTCGTCGCAAAACCCCCTGGGTCCAGGCCATCTAAGTCTGTGCTAGGTAAAGCCCCACCTTATCTCAGCTCACTGGTCACCATAGCAGCTCCCACCCGTAGCACGCACTCCAGCAGGTATATTTCACTGGTCACCCCCAAAGCCAATTCCTCCTTTGGTCGTCTTTCCTTCCAGTTCTCTGCTGCCAATGACTGGAACGAAAGTCTATATACATTGTGTGCAAATGAGGTAAGATTCGGGAGGTAAGGCAATAAATAGGCCGTAGTAGCGAAGTAATTACAATTTAGCAATTAAACACTGGAGTGATAGATGTGCAGAAGATGAATGTGCAAGTAGAGATACTGCAAAGGAGCAAAATAAAATAAATAACAATATGGGGATGAGGTAGTTGGATGGGCTATTTACAGATGGGCTATGTACAGGTGCAGTGATCCATGAGCTGATCTGACAGCTGGTGCTTAACGTTAGTGAGGGAGATATGAGTCTCCAGCTTCAATGATTTTTGCAATTCGTTCCAGTCGTTGGCAGCTCACGGATCACTGCACCTGTACATTTGCACACACTGTTTATAACGCTTTGTTTTATATATATATATATACACTGCTCAAAAAAATAAAGGGAACACTTAAACAACACAATGTAACTCCAAGTCAATCACACTTCTGTGAAATCAAACTGTCCACTTAGGAAGCAACACTGATTGACAATAAATGTCACATGCTGTTGTGCAAATGGAATAGACAACAGGTGGAAATTATAGGCATTTAGCAAGACACCCCCAATAAAGGAGTGGTTCTGCAGGTGGTAACCACAGACCACTTCTCAGTTCCTATGCTTCCTGGCTGATGTTTTGGTCACTTTTGAATGCTGGTGGGGCTTTCACTCTAGTGGTAGCATGAGACTGAGTCTACAACCCACACAAGTGGCTCAGGTGGTGCAGCTCATCCAGGATGGCACATCAATGCGAGCTGTGGCAAGAAGGTTTGCAGTGTCTGTCAGCGTAGTGTCCAGAGCATGGAGGTGCTAATGTGCCACAAATGTGCATGTGTCTGCTCAAACAGTCAGAAACAGACTCCATGAGGGTGGTATGAGGGCCCGACGTCCACAGGTGGGGGTTGTGCTTACAGCCCAACACCGTGCAGGACGTTTGACATTTGCCAGAGAACACCAAGACTGGCAAATTCACCACTGGTGCCCTGTGCTCTTCACAGATGAAAGCAGGTTCACACTGAGCACGTGACAGACGTGACAGTCTGGAGACGCCGTGGAGAACGTTCTGCTGCCTGCAACATCCTTCAGCATGACCGGTTTGGTGGTGGGTCAGTCATGGTGTGGGGTGGCATTTCTTTAGGGGGCCGCACAGCCCTCCATGTGCTCGCCAGAGGTAGCCTGACTGCCATTAGGTCCCGAGATGAGATCGTCAGATCCCTTGTGAGACCATATGCTGGTGCGGTTGGCCCTGGGTTCCTCCTAATGCAAGACAATGCTAGACCTCATGTGGCTGGAGTGTGTCAGCAGTTCCTGCAAGAGGAAGGCATTGATGCTATGGACTGGCCCGCCCGTTCCCCAGACCTGAATCCAATTGAGCACATCTGGGACATCATGTCTCGCTCCATCCACCAACGCCATGTTGCACCACAGACTGTCCAGGCGTTGGCGGATGCTTTAGTCCAGGTCTGGGAGGAGATCCCTCAGGAGACCATCCGCCACCTCATCAGGAGCATGCCCAGGCGTTGTAGGGAGGTCATACAGGCACGTGGAGGCCACACACACTACTGAGCCTCACTTTGACTTGTTTTAAGGACATTACATCAAAGTTGGATCAGCCTGTAGTGTGGTTTTCTACTTTAATTTTGAGTGACTCTAAATCCAGACCTCCATGGGTTGATAAATTAGATTTCCATTGATAATTTTTGTGTGATTTTGTTGTCAGCACATTCAACTATGTAAAGAAAAAAGTATTTAATAAGAATATTTCATTCATTCAGATCTAGGATGTGTTATTTTAGTGTTCCCTTTATTCTTTTGAGCAGTGTATATATTTTTCCTATTGCGTTATTGACTGTACTTTTGTTTATTCCATGTGTAACTCTGTGTTGTTTTTGTCGCACTGCTTTGCTTTATCTTGGCCAGGTCGCAGTTGTAAATGAGAACTTGTTCTCAACTGGCCTACCTGGTTAAATAAAGGTGTTCTCAACTGGCCTACCTGGTTAAATAAAGGTGTTCTCAACTGGCCTACCTGGTTAAATAAAGGTGTTCTCAACTGGCCTACCTGGTTAAATAAAGGTGTTCTCAACTGGCCTACCTGGTTAAATAAAGGTGTTCTCAACTGGGTTAAATACCTGGTTAAATAAAGGTGTTCTCAACTGGCCTACCTGGTTAAATAAAGGTGTTCTCAACTGGCCTACCTGGTTAAATAAAGGTGTTCTCAACTAGCCTACCTGGTTAAATAAAGGTGTTCTCAACTGGCCTACCTGGTTAAATAAAGGTCAATAAAAACAATGTAAAAAGAAACTCTACCTCTGGTGAGTAATATCTCGAGACTTCCGTAATATTAGACATTGCCCACCAGCTGTAATTGACAAATAGACACGCACCACCCCTCGTCTTACCAGACTAAGCTGTTCTGTCCTGCTGATGCACGGAAAACCCAGCACACTGAATATT
This sequence comes from Oncorhynchus gorbuscha, assembly GCF_021184085.1. Taxonomy (NCBI): domain Eukaryota; kingdom Metazoa; phylum Chordata; class Actinopteri; order Salmoniformes; family Salmonidae; genus Oncorhynchus; species Oncorhynchus gorbuscha. Next base: position 119,073 of record NW_025746207.1, on the reverse strand, counting down.
ATCCTTATCAGTGTCGTCATTCAGCCACGCCTCGGTGAAACATAAGATATTACAGTTTTTAATGTCCTGTTGGTAGGATAATCTTGAACAGAGTTTATCCAGTTTATTCTCCAGTGATTGTACATTCGCTAATAGAAAGGACGGTGGAGGCGGTTTACCGGAATTGTTAGTTAGATTACTTGTTGGTTATCACTGCATTGTCGGAACTAGAAGCACAAGCATTTCGCTATACTCGCATTAACATCTGCTAACCATGTGTATGTGACAAATAAAATTCGATTTGATTTGACCCACACGCTTACGAATCCTCACAAGGCCCCTGAACTACACCCCCTGTATCTCCATCCTTATGAATCCTCACAAGGCCCCTGAACTACACCCCCTGTATCTCCATCCTTACGAATCCTCACAAGGCCCCCTGAACTACACCCCCTGTATCTCCATCCTTATGAATCCTCCCAAGGCCCCCTGAACTACACCCCCTGTATCTCCATCCTTACGAATCCTCACAAGGCCCCCTGAACTACATCTCCATCCTTATGAATCCTCCCAAGGCCCCCTGAACTACACCCCTGTATCTCCATCCTTATGAATCCTCCCAAGGCCCCCTGAACTACACCCCTGTATCTCCATCCTTATGAATCCTCACAAGGCCCCCTGAACTACACCCCTGTATCTCCATCCTTATGAATCCTCACAAGGCCCTCTGAACTACACCCCCTGTATCTCCATCCTTACGAATCCTCACAAGGCCCCCTGAACTACACCCCTGTATCTCCATCCTTACGAATCCTCACAAGGCCCCCTGAACTACACCCCTGTATCTCCATCCTTACGAATCCTCACAAGGCCCCCTGAACTACACCCCTGTATCTCCATCCTTACGAATCCTCACAAGGCCCCTGAACTACATCTCCATCCTTACGAATCCTCACAAGGCCCCCTGAACTACATCTCCATCCTTATGAATCCTCACAAGGCCCCCTGAACTACATCTCCATCCTTATGAATCCTCACAAGGCCCCCTGAACTACATCTCCATCCTTATGAATCCTCACAAGGCCCCCTGAACTACACCCCCTGTATCTCCATCCTTATGAATCCTCACAAGGCTCCCTGAACTACATCCCCTGTATCTCCATCCTTATGAATCCTCACAAGGCCCCCTGAACTACACCCCTGTATCTCCATCCTTATGAATCCTCACAAGGCCCCCTGAACTACACCCCCTGTATCTCCATCCTTATGAATCCTCACAAGGCCCCCTGAACTACATCTCCTGTATCTCCATCTTTTCTTCACGCGAGTGACAGGGATTTGGGCCTGGTCTGGGAGAAACAGTATATCCTTCGCGTCCGACTCATTAAATTAAAGATCTTTGTCCAGTTTGAGGTGAGTAATTACTGTTCTGATATCCAGAAGCTCTTTCCGGTCTTACGAGACAGTAGCATCAACATTATTCTCAAAATAAGTTACAAACAATGCGAAAAAACACAATGTGTTAGGAGCCTGTAAACTGGCAGCCATCCCCTCCGACGCCATTGCTCCCACATGGACTCTAACCTCTCTCTCCTCTCCTCTCCTCTCTCCTCCTGACAGCCGTCCCAGTCCTACAGTCTCAACCTCCCTCCTCTGAAGGAGATTATTCAGATGGACTCTAACCTCTCTCTCTCCTCTCCTCTCTCTCCTCTCCTCTCTCCTCCCCTACAGCCGTCCCAGTCCTACAGTCTCAACCTCCCTCCTCTGAAGAAGATTATTCAGACGGACTCTAACCTCCTCTCTCTCCTCCTGACAGCCGTCCCAGTCCTACAGTCTCAACCTCCCTCCTCTGAAGAAGATTATTCAGATGGCTGGGGAGATAGCTGATGGGATGTCTTATCTCAACGCTAACAAGTTTGTCCACAGAGACCTGGCCGCCAGGAACTGTATGGTGGCAGACGACTACACCGTCAAGATAGGTGGTAAGAACAGACAGACTTCCTACTAAAGAATTACAAATCAATTAGACTTGTAATTTAGCCTCGTATATCGATGTGAACAGTGTTTTTCTACATGCATGTTAAGTCATTCCCCCGTCTTCCCTGCGTGTGAGTAGATTTTGGTATGACCAGAGACATCTATGAGACAGACTACTACCGTAAAGGAGGAAAGGGGTTGCTGCCGGTCCGATGGATGTCCCCCGAGTCCCTTAAAGATGGAGTGTTCACCACCACCTCGGATGTCTGGTAACTGCACCATTCAACCATTCACCTTCTCATTTCAATGAGGATGGAGCCATTGATTTCACTTCCAGGAGGGACTACATTTAAAAGTTATGGAGCCAACCTTGTAAAAGAGCCTGAACCCCTTTCTCCATTTGTCCCCTCTTGGGAAGCCATTTAGCCTGATGTTTTGAGAGGGACTGGAACACAAGTCCCATTCCAGCTTCTGTCTGTCTGTTTAAAGCAGAGCTGGCCAGTAGGTCTCACTACCATTTATATAAACAGTACACTACTACAGCACACTACAGTAAATATCTCTTCTCTACCTTACTCCTCTCCTCCAGTAACTCCTCTACATTACTCCTCTCCTCCAGTAACTCCTCTCCTCTAGTAACTCCTCTATATTACTCCTCTCCTCCATTAACTCCTCTACATTACTCCTCTCCTCCAGTAACTCCTCTACATTACTCCTCTCCTCCAGTAACTCCTCTACATTACTCCTCTCCTCCAGTAACTCCTCTACATTACTCCTCTCCTCCAGTAACTCCTCTATATTACTCCTCTCCTCCAGTAACTCCTCTACATTACTCCTCTCCTCCAGTAACTCCTCTACATTACTCCTCTCCTCCAGTAACTCCTCTCCTCTACATTACTCCTCTACATTACTCCTCTCCTCCAGTAACTCCTCTACATTACTCCTCTCCTCCAGTAACTCCTCTACATTACGCCTCTCCTCTAGTAACTCCTCTATATTACTCCTCTCCTCCAGCAACTCCTCTACATTACTCCTCTCCTCCAGCAACTTCTCTACCGACACTCTCCCTGGCCAGATGTTAAATTACAGAGCGGACCCAGGAAATACACGCATACACCTCTGATCACACACACACACTTCCTCTCACACACACACACACACACACACACACACACACACACACACACACACACACACACACACACACACACACACACACACACACACACACACACACACACACACACACACACACACACACACACACACACACACACACACACACACACATAGGGTCTTGGTGTCTAGGGTCAGGGTGTATGGTGTATAGGGTCAGGGTGTATAGGGTCAGGGTGTATAGTGTCATGGTGTGTAGGGTCATGGTGTGTAGGGTCAAGGTGTATAGGGCCAGGGTGTATAGGGTCAAGGTGTATAGGGTCAAGGTGTATAGGGTCAGGGTGTATAGGGTCATGGTGTGTAGGTCATGGTGTATAGGGTCAGGGTGTATAGGGTCAAGGTGTATAGGGCCAGGGTGTATAGGGTCAAGGTGTATAGGGTCAAGGTGTATAGGGTCAGGGTGTATAGGGTCATGGTGTGTAGGTCATGGTGTATAGGGTCCGGGTGTATAGGGTCAGGGTGTATAGGGTCAGGGTGTATAAGGTGTATAGGGTCATGGTGTATAGGGTCATGGTGTATAGGGTCAGGGTGTATAAGGTGTATAGGGTCATGGTGTATAGGGTCATGGTGTATAGGGTCAGGGTGTATAGGGTCAGGGTGTATAGGGTCATGGTGTATAGGGTCAGGGTGTATAGGGTCAAGGTGTATAGGGTCAGGGTGTATAAGGTGTATAGGGTCATGGTGTATAGGGTCATGGTGTATAGGGTCAGGGTGTATAAGGTGTATAGGGTCATGGTGTATAGGGTCATGGTGTATAGGGTCAGGGTGTATAGGGTCAGGGTGTATAGGGTCATGGTGTATAGGGTCAGGGTGTATAGGGTCATGGTGTATAGGGTCATGGTGTATAGGGTCATGGTGTATAGGGTCATGGTGTATAGGGTCATGGTGTATAGGGTCATGGTGTATAGGGTCATGGTGTATAGGGTCAAGGTGTATAGGGTCAGGGTGTATAGGGTCATGGTGTATAGGGTCATGGTGTATAGGGTCATGGTGTATAGGGTCATGGTGTGTAGGGTCAAGGTGTATAGGGTCATGGTGTATAGGGTGTATAGGGTCAAGGTGTATAGGGTCATGGTGTATAGGGTCATGGTGTATAGGGTCATGGTGTATAGGGTCATGGTGTATAGGGTCAAGGTGTATAGGGTCAGGGTGTATAAGGTGTATAGGGTCAAGGTGTATAGGGTCAAGGTGTATAAGGTGTATAGGGTCATGGTGTATAGGGTCATGGTGTATAGGGTCAGGGTGTATAGGGTCAAGGTGTATAGAGTCAAGGTGTATAGGGTTATGGTGTGTAGGGCCAGGGTGTATAGGGTCATGGTGTATAGGGTCAGGGTGTATAGGGTAGCCTAGTGGTTAGAGCGTTGGACTAGTAACTGAAAGGTTGCAAGTTCGAATCCCCGAGCTGACAAGGTACAAATCTGTTGTTCTGCCCCTGAACAGGCAGTTAACCCACTGTTCCCAGGCCGTCATTGAAAATAAGAATGTGTTCTTAACTGACTTGCCCAGTTAAATAAAGGTTTAAAAAAATAATTAAAAAAATATTTTAAAAAATAGGGTCAGGGTGTATAGGGTCAGGGTGTATAGGGTCAGGGTGTATAGGGTCATGATGCATAGGGTCAAGGTGTATAGGGTCAGGGTGTATAAGGTGTATAGGGTCATGGTGTGTAGGGTCAAGGTGTATAGGGTCATGGTGTATAGGGTCATGGTGTATAGGGTCAAGGTGTATAGGGTCATGGTGTGTAGGATCAAGGTGTATAAGGTGTATAAGGTTAAGGTGTATAGGGTCATGGTGTATAAGGTGTATAGGGTCATGGTGTATAGGGTCATGGTGTGTAGGGTCATGGTGTATAGGGTCATGGTGTATAGGGTCATGGTGTGTAGGGTCAAGGTGTATAGGGTCATGGTGTATAGGGTCAAGGTGTATAGGGTCATGGTGTGTAGGATCAAGGTGTATAAGGTGTATAAGGTCAAGGTGTATAAGGTGTATAGGGTCATGGTGTGTAGGGTCATGGTGTGTAGGGTCAAGGTGTATAGGGTCATGGTGTATAGGGTCAAGGTGTATAGGGTCATGGTGTGTAGGTCAAGGTGTATAGGGTCAAGGTGTATAGGGTCATGGTGTGTAGGATCAAGGTGTATAAGGTGTATAAGGTTAAGGTGTGTAGGGTCAGGGTGTGTAGGTTGTAGGGTGTATAATCCTGTCTCCTCTCTCTCTGCAGGTCTTTTGGGGTGGTGTTATGGGAGATAGCCAGACTAGCAGAGCAGCCCTACCAGGTCATGGTGTGTAGGGTCAGGGTGTGTAGGTTGTAGGGTGTATAATCCTGTCTCCTCTCTCTCTGCAGGTCTTTTGGGGTGGTGTTATGGGAGATAGCCACACTAGCAGAGCAGCCCTACCAGGGGATGTCCAATGAGCAGGTGCTGCGCTTCGTTATGGACGGAGGACTGCTAGACAAACCAGACAACTGCCCAGACATGCTGTGAGTTACACACACACACCTGGGTGTCCGTTAGCCAGGTATACCATGACCCTACCCGGAGTTACACACACACACCTGGGTGTCCGTTAGCCCGGTATACCATGACCCTACCCGGAGTTACACACACACACCTGGGTGTCCGTTAGCCCGGTATACCATGACCCTACCCGGAGTTACACACACACACCTGGGTGTCCGTTAGCCCGGTATACCATGACCCTACCCGGAGTTACACACACACACCTGGGTGTCCGTTAGCCAGGTATACCATGACCCTACCCGGAGTTACACACACACACCTGGGTGTCCGTTAGCCCGGTATACCATGACCCTACCCGGAGTTACACACACACACCTGGGTGTCCGTTAGCCCGGTATACCATGACCCTACCCGGAGTTACACACACACACCTGGGTGTCCGTTAGCCCGGTATACCATGACCCTACCCGGAGTTACACACACACACCTGGGTGTCCGTTAGCCCGGTATACCATGACCCTACCCGGAGTTACACACACACACCTGGGTGTCCGTTAGCCCGGTATACCATGACCCTACCCGGAGTTACACACACACACACACCTGGGTGTCCGTTAGCCAGGTATACCATGACCCTACCCGGAGTTACACACACACACCTGGGTGTCCGTTAGCCCGGTACACCATTACCCTACCCGGAGTTACACACACACACCTGGGTGTCCGTTAGCCCGGTATACCATGACCCTACCCGGAGTTACACACACACACCTGGGTGTCCGTTAGCCAGGTATACCATGACCCTACCCGGAGTTACACACACACACCTGGGTGTCCGTTAGCCCGGTACACCATTACCCTACCCGGAGTTACACACACACACCTGCGTGTCCGTTAGCCAGGTATACCATGACCCTACCCGGAGTTACACACACACACCTGGGTGTCCGTTAGCCAGGTATACCATGACCCTACCCGGAGTTACACACACACACCTGGGTGTCCGTTAGCCAGGTATACCATGACCCTACCCGGAGTTACACACACACCTGGGTGTCCGTTAGCCAGGTATACCATGACCCTACCCGGAGTTACACACACACACCTGGGTGTCCGTTAGCCCGGTATACCATGACCCTACCCGGAGTTACACACACACACACTGGGTGTCCGTTAGCCCGTATACCATGACCCTACCCGGAGTTACACACACACACACCTGGGTGTCCGTTAGCCAGGTATACCATGACCCTACCCGGAGTTACACACACACACCTGGGTGTCCGTTAGCCCGGTATACCATGACCCTACCCGGAGTTACACACACACACCTGGGTGTCCGTTAGCCCGGTATACCATGACCCTACCCGGAGTTACACACACACACACTGGGTGTCCGTTAGCCCGGTATACCATGACCCTACCCGGAGTTACACACACACACACACTGGGTGTCCGTTAGCCCGGTATACCATGACCCTACCCGGAGTTACACACACACACCTGGGTGTCCGTTAGCCCGGTATACCATGACCCTACCCGGAGTTACACACACACACCTGGGTGTCCGTTAGCCCGGTATACCATGACCCTACCCGGAGTTACACACACACACCTGGGTGTCCGTTAGCCCGGTATACCATGACCCTACCCGGAGTTACACACACACACCTGGGTGTCCGTTAGCCCGGTATACCATGACCCTACCCGGAGTTACACACACACCTGGGTGTCCGTTAGCCCGGTATACCATGACCCTACCCGGAGTTACACACACACACCTGGGTGTCCGTTAGCCCGGTATACCATGACCCTACCCGAGTTACACACACACACACCTGGGTGTCCGTTAGCCCGGTATACCATGACCCTACCCGGAGTTACACACACACACCTGGGTGTCCGTTAGCCCGGTATACCATGACCCTACCCGGAGTTACACACACACCTGGGTGTCCGTTAGCCCGGTATACCATGACCCTACCCGGAGTTACACACACACACACACCTGGGTGTCCGTTAGCCCGGTATACCATGACCCTACCCGGAGTTACACACACACACCTGGGTGTCCGTTAGCCCGGTATACCATGACCCTACCCGGAGTTACACACACACACCTGGGTGTCCGTTAGCCCGGTATACCATGACCCTACCCGGAGTTACACACACACACACACACACCTGGGTGTCCGTTAGCCCGGTATACCATGACCCTACCCGGAGTTACACACACACACCTGGGTGTCCGTTAGCCCGGTATACCATGACCCTACCCGGAGTTACACACACACACCTGGGTGTCCGTTAGCCCGGTACACCATGACCCTACCCGGAGTTACACACACCTGGGTGTCCGTTAGCCCGGTATACCATGACCCTACCCGGAGTTACACACACACACACACCTGGGTGTCCGTTAGCCCGGTATACCATGACCCTACCCGGAGTTACACACACACACACACACACACCTGGGTGTCCGTTAGCCCGGTATACCATGACCCTACCCGGAGTTACACACACACACACCTGGGTGTCCGTTAGCCCGGTATACCATGACCCTACCCGGAGTTACACACACACACACCTGGGTGTCCGTTAGCCCGGTATACCATGACCCTACCCGGAGTTACACACACACACCTGGGTGTCCGTTAGCCCGGTATACCATGACCCTACCCGGAGTTACACACACACACCTGGGTGTCCGTTAGCCCGTATACCATGACCCTACCCGGAGTTACACACACACACACTGGGTGTCCGTTAGCCCGGTATACCATGACCCTACCCGGAGTTACACACACACACACCTGGGTGTCCGTTAGCCCGGTATACCATGACCCTACCCGGAGTTACACACACACACCTGGGTGTCCGTTAGCCCGGTATACCATGACCCTACCCGGAGTTACACACACACACCTGGGTGTCCGTTAGCCCGGTATACCATGACCCTACCCGGAGTTACACACACACACCTGGGTGTCCGTTAGCCCGGTATACCATGACCCTACCCGGAGTTACACACACACACACCTGGGTGTCCGTTAGCCCGGTATACCATGACCCTACCCGGAGTTACACACACACATGACCCTACACACTGGGTGTCCGTTAGCCCGGTATACCATGACCCTACCCGGAGTTACACACACACACACTGGGTGTCCGTTAGCCCGGTATACCATGACCCTACCCGGAGTTACACACACACACACTGGGTGTCCGTTAGCCCGGTATACCATGACCCTACCCGGAGTTACACACACACACCTGGGTGTCCGTTAGCCCGGTATACCATGACCCTACCCGGAGTTACACACACACACTGGGTGTCCGTTAGCCCGGTATACCATGACCCTACCCGGAGTTACACACACACACACCTGGGTGTCCGTTAGCCCGGTATACCATGACCCTACCCGGAGTTACACACACACACCTGGGTGTCCGTTAGCCCGGTATACCATGACCCTACCCGGAGTTACACACACACACCTGGGTGTCCGTTAGCCCGGTATACCATGACCCTACCCGGAGTTACACACACACACCTGGGTGTCCGTTAGCCCGGTATACCATGACCCTACCCGGAGTTACACACACACACACACCTGGGTGTCCGTTAGCCCGGTATACCATGACCCTACCCGGAGTTACACACACACACACACCTGGGTGTCCGTTAGCCCGGTATACCATGACCCTACCCGGAGTTACACACACACACCTGGGTGTCCGTTAGCCCGGTATACCATGACCCTACCCGGAGTTACACACACACACCTGGGTGTCCGTTAGCCCGGTATACCATGACCCTACCCGGAGTTACACACACACACACCTGGGTGTCCGTTAGCCCGTATACCATGACCCTACCCGAGTTACACACACACACCTGGGTGTCCGTTAGCCCGGTATGACCCTACCCGGAGTTACACACACACACTGGGTGTCCGTTAGCCCGGTATACCATGACCCTACCCGGAGTTACACACACACACACACACCTGGGTGTCCGTTAGCCCGGTATACCATGACCCTACCCGGAGTTACACACACACACCTGGGTGTCCGTTAGCCCGGTATACCATGACCCTACCCGGAGTTACACACACACACCTGGGTGTCCGTTAGCCCGGTATACCATGACCCTACCCGGAGTTACACACACACACCTGGGTGTCCGTTAGCCCGGTATACCATGACCCTACCCGGAGTTACACACACACACACTGGGTGTCCGTTAGCCCGGTATACCATGACCCTACCCGGAGTTACACACACACACACCTGGGTGTCCGTTAGCCCGGTATACCATGACCCTACCCGGAGTTACACACACACACACTGGGTGTCCGTTAGCCCGGTATACCATGACCCTACCCGGAGTTACACACACACACACCTGGGTGTCCGTTAGCCCGGTATACCATGACCCTACCCGGAGTTACACACACACACCTGGGTGTCCGTTAGCCCGGTATACCATGACCCTACCCGGAGTTACACACACACACACCTGGGTGTCCGTTAGCCCGGTATACCATGACCCTACCCGGAGTTACACACACACACACCTGGGTGTCCGTTAGCCCGGTATACCATGACCCTACCCGGAGTTACACACACACACACCTGGGTGTCCGTTAGCCCGGTATACCATGATCCTACCCGGAGTTACACACACACACACACCTGGGTGTCCGTTAGCCCGGTATACCATGACCCTACCCGGAGTTACACACACACACCTGGGTGTCCGTTAGCCCGGTATACCATGACCCTACCCGGAGTTACACACACACACCTGGGTGTCCGTTAGCCCGGTATACCATGACCCTACCCGGAGTTACACACACACACCTGGGTGTCCGTTAGCCCGGTATACCATGACCCTACCCGGAGTTACACACACACACACACCTGGGTGTCCGTTAGCCCGGTATACCATGACCCTACCCGGAGTTACACACACACACCTGGGTGTCCGTTAGCCCGGTATACCATGACCCTACCCGGAGTTACACACACACACACCTGGGTGTCCGTTAGCCCGGTATACCATGACCCTACCCGGAGTTACACACACACACACTGGGTGTCCGTTAGCCCGGTATACCATGACCCTACCCGGAGTTACACACACACACACCACCCTGGGTGTCCGTTAGCCCGGTATACCATGACCCTACCCGGAGTTACACACACACACCTGGGTGTCCGTTAGCCCGGTATACCATGACCCTACCCGGAGTTACACACACACCTGGGTGTCCGTTAGCCCGGTATACCATGACCCTACCCGGTTAGTTACACACCCTACACACACACACACCTGGGTGTCCGTTAGCCCGGTATACCATGACCCTACCCGGAGTTACACACACACACCTGGGTGTCCGTTAGCCCGGTATACCATGACCCTACCCGGAGTTACACACACACCACCTGGGTGTCCGTTAGCCCGGTATACCATGACCCTACCCGGAGTTACACACACACACCTGGGTGTCCGTTAGCCCGGTATACCATGACCCTACCCGGAGTTACACACACACACACTGGGTGTCCGTTAGCCCGTATACCATGACCCTACCCGGAGTTACACACACACACACCTGGGTGTCCGTTAGCCCGGTATACCATGACCCTACCCGGAGTTACACACACACACACACCTGGGTGTCCGTTAGCCCGTATACCATGACCCTACCCGGAGTTACACACACACACACTGGGTGTCCGTTAGCCCGGTATACCATGACCCTACCCGGAGTTACACACACACACACACCTGGGTGTCCGTTAGCCCGGTATACCATGACCCTACCCGGAGTTACACACACACACACACACCTGGGTGTCCGTTAGCCCGGTATACCATGACCCTACCCGGAGTTACACACACACACACACCTGGGTGTCCGTTAGCCCGGTATACCATGACCCTACCCGGAGTTACACACACACACCTGGGTGTCCGTTAGCCCGGTATACCATGACCCTACCCGGAGTTACACACACACACCTGGGTGTCCGTTAGCCCGGTATACCATGACCCTACCCGGAGTTACACACACACACCTGGGTGTCCGTTAGCCCGGTATACCATGACCCTACCCGGAGTTACACACACACACCTGGGTGTCCGTTAGCCCGGTATACCATGACCCTACCCGGAGTTACACACACACACACCTGGGTGTCCGTTAGCCCGGTATACCATGACCCTACCCGGAGTTACACACACACACACACCTGGGTGTCCGTTAGCCCGGTATACCATGACCCTACCCGGAGTTACACACACACACACCTGGGTGTCCGTTAGCCCGGTATACCATGACCCTACCCGGAGTTACACACACACACACACACACACACCTGGGTGTCCGTTACCACACACCCTACACACCACACCACACACACACCTGGGTGTCCGTTAGCCCGGTATACCATGACCCTACCCGGAGTTACACACACACACACACCTGGGTGTCCGTTAGCCCGGTATACCATGACCCTACCCGGAGTTACACACACACACACTGGGTGTCCGTTAGCCCGGTATACCATGACCCTACCCGGAGTTACACACACACACCACACCTGGGTGTCCGTTAGCCCGGTATACCATGACCCTACCCGGAGTTACACACACACACACCTGGGTGTCCGTTAGCCCGGTATACCATGACCCTACCCGGAGTTACACACACACACACTGGGTGTCCGTTAGCCCGGTATACCATGACCCTACCCGGAGTTACACACACACACCTGGGTGTCCGTTAGCCCGGTATACCATGACCCTACCCGGAGTTACACACACACACACTGGGTGTCCGTTAGCCCGGTATACCATGACCCTACCCGGAGTTACACACACACCTGGGTGTCCGTTAGCCCGGTATACCATGACCCTACCCGGAGTTACACACACACACACCTGGGTGTCCGTTAGCCCGGTATACCATGACCCTACCCGGAGTTACACACACACACACACCTGGGTGTCCGTTAGCCCGGTATACCATGACCCTACCCGGAGTTACACACACACACACACACACACACACCTGGGTGTCCGTTAGCCCGGTATACCATGACCCTACCCGGAGTTACACACACACACACACACCTGGGTGTCCGTTAGCCCGGTATACCATGACCCTACCCGGAGTTACACACACACACCTGGGTGTCCGTTAGCCCGGTATACCATGACCCTACCCGGAGTTACACACACACACACCTGGGTGTCCGTTAGCCCGGTATACCATGACCCTACCCGGAGTTACACACACACACCTGGGTGTCCGTTAGCCCGGTATACCATGACCCTACCCGGAGTTACACACACACACACCTGGGTGTCCGTTAGCCCGGTATACCATGACCCTACCCGGAGTTACACACACACACACCTGGGTGTCCGTTAGCCCGGTATACCATGACCCTACCCGGAGTTACACACACACACCTGGGTGTCCGTTAGCCCGGTATACCATGACCCTACCCGGAGTTACACACACACTGGGTGTCCGTTAGCCCGGTATACCATGACCCTACCCGGAGTTACACACACACACACCTGGGTGTCCGTTAGCCCGGTATACCATGACCCTACCCGGAGTTACACACACACACACACACACCTGGGTGTCCGTTAGCCCGGTATACCATGACCCTACCCGGAGTTACACACACACACACCTGGGTGTCCGTTAGCCCGGTATACCATGACCCTACCCGGAGTTACACACACACACACTGGGTGTCCGTTAGCCCGGTATACCATGACCCTACCCGGAGTTACACACACACCTGGGTGTCCGTTAGCCCGGTATACCATGACCCTACCCGGAGTTACACACACACACCTGGGTGTCCGTTAGCCCGGTATACCATGACCCTACCCGGAGTTACACACACACACCTGGGTGTCCGTTAGCCCGGTATACCATGACCCTACCCGAGTTACACACACACACACTGGGTGTCCGTTAGCCCGGTATACCATGACCCTACCCGGAGTTACACACACACACACTGGGTGTCCGTTAGCCCGGTATACCATGACCCTACCCGGAGTTACACACACACACACTGGGTGTCCGTTAGCCCGGTATACCATGACCCTACCCGGAGTTACACACACACACCTGGGTGTCCGTTAGCCCGGTATACCATGACCCTACCCGGAGTTACACACACACACCTGGGTGTCCGTTAGCCCGGTATACCATGACCCTACCCGGAGTTACACACACACACACTGGGTGTCCGTTAGCCCGGTATACCATGACCCTACCCGGAGTTACACACACACACACACTGGGTGTCCGTTAGCCCGGTATACCATGACCCTACCCGGAGTTACACACACACACACCTGGGTGTCCGTTAGCCCGGTATACCATGACCCTACCCGGAGTTACACACACACACACCTGGGTGTCCGTTAGCCCGGTATACCATGACCCTACCCGGAGTTACACACACACACACTGGGTGTCCGTTAGCCCGGTATACCATGACCCTACCCGGAGTTACACACACACACACTGGGTGTCCGTTAGCCCGGTATACCATGACCCTACCCGGAGTTACACACACACACACTGGGTGTCCGTTAGCCCGGTATACCATGACCCTACCCGGAGTTACACACACACACCTGGGTGTCCGTTAGCCCGGTATACCATGACCCTACCCGGAGTTACACACACACCTGGGTGTCCGTTAGCCCGGTATACCATGACCCTACCCGGAGTTACACACACACACCTGGGTGTCCGTTAGCCCGGTATACCATGACCCTACCCGGAGTTACACACACACACACACCTGGGTGTCCGTTAGCCCGGTATACCATGACCCTACCCGGAGTTACACACACACACACCTGGGTGTCCGTTAGCCCGGTATACCATGACCCTACCCGGAGTTACACACACACACACCTGGGTGTCCGTTAGCCCGGTATACCATGACCCTACCCGGAGTTACACACACACACCTGGGTGTCCGTTAGCCCGGTATACCATGACCCTACCCGGAGTTACACACACACACCTGGGTGTCCGTTAGCCCGGTATACCATGACCCTACCCGGAGTTACACACACACACCTGGGTGTCCGTTAGCCCGGTATACCATGACCCTACCCGGAGTTACACACACACACACACCACACCTGGGTGTCCGTTAGCCCGGTATACCATGACCCTACCCGGAGTTACACACACACACACACACACCTGGGTGTCCGTTAGCCCGGTATACCATGACCCTACCCGGAGTTACACACACACACACTGGGTGTCCGTTAGCCCGGTATACCATGACCCTACCCGGAGTTACACACACACACCTGGGTGTCCGTTAGCCCGGTATACCATGACCCTACCCGGAGTTACACACACACACCTGGGTGTCCGTTAGCCCGGTATACCATGACCCTACCCGGAGTTACACACACACACCTGGGTGTCCGTTAGCCCGGTATACCATGACCCTACCCGGAGTTACACACACACACCTGGGTGTCCGTTAGCCCGGTATACCATGACCCTACCCGGAGTTACACACACACACACTGGGTGTCCGTTAGCCCGGTATACCATGACCCTACCCGGAGTTACACACACACACACCTGGGTGTCCGTTAGCCCGGTATACCATGACCCTACCCGGAGTTACACACACACACCTGGGTGTCCGTTAGCCCGGTATACCATGACCCTACCCGGAGTTACACACACACACCTGGGTGTCCGTTAGCCCGGTATACCATGACCCTACCCGGAGTTACACACACACACCTGGGTGTCCGTTAGCCCGGTATACCATGACCCTACCCGGAGTTACACACACACACCCTGGGTGTCCGTTAGCCCGGTATACCATGACCCTACCCGGAGTTACACCATGACCCTACCCGGACACACACACCTGGGTGTCCGTTAGCCCGGTATACCATGACCCTACCCGGAGTTACACACACACACCTGGGTGTCCGTTAGCCCGGTATACCATGACCCTACCCGGAGTTACACACACACACCTGGGTGTCCGTTAGCCCGGTATACCATGACCCTACCCGGAGTTACACACACACACCTGGGTGTCCGTTAGCCCGGTATACCATGACCCTACCCGGAGTTACACACACACACACCTGGGTGTCCGTTAGCCCGGTATACCATGACCCTACCCGGAGTTACACACACACACCTGGGTGTCCGTTAGCCCGGTATACCATGACCCTACCCGGAGTTACACACACACACCTGGGTGTCCGTTAGCCCGGTATACCATGACCCTACCCGGAGTTACACACACACACCTGGGTGTCCGTTAGCCCGGTATACCATGACCCTACCCGGAGTTACACACACACACCTGGGTGTCCGTTAGCCCGGTATACCATGACCCTACCCGGAGTTACACACACACACCTGGGTGTCCGTTAGCCCGGTATACCATGACCCTACCCGGAGTTACACACACACACCTGGGTGTCCGTTAGCCCGGTATACCATGACCCTACCCGGAGTTACACACACACACACCTGGGTGTCCGTTAGCCCGGTATACCATGACCCTACCCGGAGTTACACACACACACCCTGGGTGTCCGTTAGCCCGAATACCATGACCCTACCCGGAGTTACACACACACACCTGGGTGTCCGTTAGCCCGGTATACCATGACCCTACCCGGAGTTACACACACACACCTGGGTGTCCGTTAGCCCGGTATGACCCTATTACCCTACACACACACCTGGGTGTCCGTTAGTTACCACCCTACCCGGAGTTACACACACACACACACCTGGGTGTCCGTTAGCCCGATATACCATGACCCTACCCGGAGTTACACACACACACACTGGGTGTCCGTTAGCCCGGTATACCATGACCCTACCCGGAGTTACACACACACACACCTGGGTGTCCGTTAGCCCGGTATACCATGACCCTACCCGGAGTTACACACACACACCTGGGTGTCCGTTAGCCCGGTATACCATGACCCTACCCGGAGTCCGTTACACCCTACCCGGAGTTACACACACACACCTGGGTGTCCGTTAGCCCGGTATACCATGACCCTACCCGGAGTTACACACACACACCTGGGTGTCCGTTAGCCCGGTATACCATGACCCTACCCGGAGTTACACACACACACCTGGGTGTCCGTTAGCCCCTGGTATACCATGACCCTACCCGGAGTTACACACACACACACCTGGGTGTCCGTTAGCCCGGTATACCATGACCCTACCCGGAGTTACACACACACACCTGGGTGTCCGTTAGCCCGGTATACCATGACCCTACCCGGAGTTACACACACACACCTGGGTGTCCGTTAGCCCGGTATACCATGACCCTACCCGGAGTTACACACACACACACCTGGGTGTCCGTTAGTCCGGTATACCATGACCCTACCCGGAGTTACACACACACACCTGGGTGTCCGTTAGCCCGGTATACCATGACCCTACCCGGAGTTACACACACACACACCTGGGTGTCCGTTAGCCCGGTATACCATGACCCTACCCGGAGTTACACACACACACCTGGGTGTCCGTTAGCCCGGTATACCATGACCCTACCCGGAGTTACACACACACACCTGGGTGTCCGTTAGCCCGGTATACCATGACCCTACCCGGAGTTACACACACACACACCTGGGTGTCCGTTAGTCCGGTATACCATGACCCTACCCGGAGTTACACACACACACCTGGGTGTCCGTTAGCCCGGTATACCATGACCCTACCCGGAGTTACACACACACACACCTGGGTGTCCGTTAGCCCGGTATACCATGACCCTACCCGGAGTTACACACACACACACACCTGGGTGTCCGTTAGTCTGGTATACCATGACCCTACCCGGAGTTACACACACACACACACACCTGGCTGTCCGTTAGTCCGGTATACCATGACCCTACCCGGAGTTACACACACACACACACCTGGGTGTCCGTTAGCCAGGTATACCATGACCCTACCCGGAGTTACACACACACACACACCTGGGTGTCCGTTAGCCCGGTATACCATGACCCTACCCGGAGTTACAAACACACACCTGGGTGTCCGTTAGCCCGGTATACCATGACCCTACCCGGTATATCTGGATTTTTGGGGAAGACAAGTCCTTTAGCGAAATAATGCTTTTTAGTCTATTGATGGAAATACCATACGATGGAAATATATTTGACCGGTCAGGCTTATCGGTATGTAGGTTACTTTGCATAATTTTGTGGAATTAGATTGGTGCGTGTGTACAGTATATTCCCTGGACCTCCTCCTCCTCCTCTCCCTGGACCTCCTCCTCCTCCTCTCCCTCCTCTCCCTGGACCACCTCCTCCTCCTCTCCCTGGACCACCTCCTCCTCCTCTCCCTGGACCACCACCTCCTCCTCTCCCTCCTCTCCCTGGACCACCTCCTCCTCCTCTCCCTGGACCTCCTCCTCCTCTCCCTGGACCTCCTCCTCCTCTCCCTGGACCACCACCTCCTCCTCTCCCTGGACCACCACCTCCTCCTCTCCCTGGACCACCACCTCCTCCTCTCCCTGGACCACCACCTCCTCCTCTCCCTGGACCACCACCACCTCCCTCCTCTCCCTGGACCACCTCCTCCTCCTCTCCCTGGACCTCCTCCTCCTCTCCCCTGGACCTCCTCCTCCTCTCCCTGGACCTCCTCCTCCTCTCCCTGGACCACCTCCTCCTCCTCCCCTGGACCACCACCTCCTCCTCTCCCTGGACCACCACCTCCTCCTCTCCTGGACCTCCTCCTCCTCCTGGACCTCCTCCTCCTCTCCCTGGACCTCCTCCTCCTCTCCCTGGACCACCACCTCCTCCTCTCCCTGGACCACCACCTCCTCCTCTCCCTGGACCACCACCTCCTCCTCTCCCTGGACCACCACCTCCTCCTCTCCCTGGACCACCTCCTCCCTCCTCTCTCCCTGGACCACCTCCTCCTCTCCCTGGACCTCCTCCTCCTCTCCCTGGACCACCTCCTCCTCCTCTCCCTGGACCACCTCCTCCTCCTCTCCCTGGACCACCTCCTCCTCCTCTCCCTGGACCACCTCCTCCTCTCCCTGGACCACCTCCTCCTCCTCTCCCTGGACCACCTCCTCCTCCTCTCCCTGGACCACCTCCTCCTCCTCTCCCTGGACCACCTCCTCCTCTCCCTGGACCTCCTCCTCCTCTCCCTGGACCTCCTCCTCCCTCCCTGGACCTCCTCCTCCTCCCCTGGACCACCCTCCTCCTCTCCCTGGACCACCTCCTCCTCCTCCCCTGGACCACCTCCTCCTCCTCTCCCTGGACCACCTCCTCCTCTCCCTGGACCACCTCCTCCTCCTCCCCTGGACCACCTCCTCCTCTCCCTGGACCACCTCCTCCTCTCCCTGGACCACCTCCTCCTCCTCTCCTGGACCACCTCCTCCCCTGGACCTCCTCCTCCTCCCTGGACCACCTCCTCCTCCCCTGGACCACCTCCTCCTCCTCTCCTGGACCACCTCCTCCTCCTCTCCCTGGACCACCACCTCCTCCTCTCCCTGGACCACCTCCTCCTCCTCTCCCTGGACCTCCTCCTCCTCCCCCTGGACCTCCTCCTCTCCCTGGACCTCCTCCTCTCCCTGGACCTCCTCCTCCTCCTCCTCCCTGGACCACCTCCTCCTCCTCCCCTGGACCACCTCCTCCTCCTCTCCCTGGACCACCTCCTCCTCCTCCCTGGACCTCCTCCCCCCCTCCCCTGGACCTCCTCCTCCTCTCCCTGGACCTCCTCCTCCTCCCTGGACCTCCTCCTCCTCCTCTCCCTGGACCTCCTCCTCCTCTCCCTGGACCACCTCCTCCTCCTCTCCCTGGACCACCACCTCCTCTCCCTGGACCTCCTCCCTCCCTGGACCACCACCTCCTCCTCTCCCTGGACCACCTCCCCTCTCCCTGGACCTCCTCCTCTCCCTGGACCCTTCCTGGACCACCACCTCCTCCTCTCCCTGGACCACCTCCTCCTCTCCCTGGACCACCTCCTCCTCCTCCTCCCCCTGGACCTCCTCCTCCTCCCCCTGGACCTCCTCCTCCCCTGGACCTCCTCCTCCTCCTCTCCCTGGACCTCCTCCTCCTCCTCTCCCTGGACCTCCTCCTCTTCCCCTGGACCTCCTCCTCCTCTCCCTGGACCTCCTCCTCCTCCCTGTTACCTCCTCCCCCTCCTCTTCCTGGACCACCTCCCCTCCTCCCTGTTACCTCCTCCCCTCCTCTTCCTGGACTCTCCAGTCCTCTCCCTGGACCACTTCCTCCTCTTGGCTCTGCCAGTCCGGTCTCCCTGTTAGGTCTCAGCAGCTTGGGGCTCTGCCAGTCCGGTAGCCTGTTAGGTCTCAGCAGCTCCTCCTCTCCCTGGACCAGTCCGGTTCTCCCTGGACCACCTCCTCCTCCTCTCCCAGGACCTCCTCCTCCTCCTCTCCCTGGACTTAGTCTCCTCCTCCTCTCCTCAGCCAGCTCCTCTCTGCCAGTCCGGTGGCCTGTTAGGTCCTTCAGCAGCCACCTCTGCCAGTCCGGTAGTCTGTTCAGCCTGTTAGGTTTCAGCAGCTTGGGGCTCTGCCAGTCCGGTAGCCTGTTAGGTCTCAGCAGCTTGGGGCTCTGCCAGTCCGGTAGCCTGTTAGGTTTCAGCAGCTTGGGGCTCTGCCAGTCCGGTAGCCTGTTAGGTCTCAGCAGCTTGGGGCTCTGCCAGTCCGGTAGCCTGTTAGGTTTCAGCAGCTTGGGGCTCTGCCAGTCCGGTAGCCTGTTAGGTTTCAGCAGCTTGGGGCTCTGCCAGTCCGGTAGTCTGTTCAGCCTGTTAGGTCTCAGCAGCTTGGGGCTCTGCCAGTCCGGTAGCCTGTTAGGTTTCAGCAGCTTGGGGCTCTGCCAGTCCGGTAGTCTGTTCAGCCTGTTAGGTCTCAGCAGCTTGGGGCTCTGCCAGTCCGGTAGCCTGTTAGGTCTCAGCAGCTTGGGGCTCTGCCAGTCCGGTAGCCTGTTAGGTTTCAGCAGCTTGGGGCTCTGCCAGTCCGGTAGCCTGTTAGGTTTCAGCAGCTTGGGGCTCTGCCAGTCCGGTAGTCTGTTCAGCCTGTTAGGTTTCAGCAGCTTGGGGCTCTGCCAGTCCGGTAGTCTGTTAGGTTTCAGCAGCTTGGGGCTCTGCCAGTCCGGTAGTCTGTTCAGCCTGTTAGGTTTCAGCAGCTTGGGGCTCTGCCAGTCCGGTAGCCTGTTAGGTTTCAGCAGCTTGGGGCTCTGCCAGTCCGGTAGCCTGTTAGGTTTCAGCAGCTTGGGGCTCTGCCAGTCCGGTAGCCTGTTAGGTTTCAGCAGCTTGGGGCTCTGCCAGTCCGGTAGCCTGTTAGGTTTCAGCAGCTTGGGGCTCTGCCAGTCCGGTAGCCTGTTAGGTTTCAGCAGCTTGGGGCTCTGCCAGTCCGGTAGCCTGTTAGGTTTCAGCAGCTTGGGGCTCTGCCAGTCCGGTAGCCTGTTCACCCTGTTGGGTTTCAGCAGCTTGGGGCTCTGCCAGTCCGGTAGTCTGTTCAGCCTGTTAGGTTTCAGCAGCTTGGGGCTCTGCTCTATTGACTGGAGGATGTAATGTCTAGTATACTGCCATCTATTGACTGGAGGCTGTAATGTCTAGTATACTGTCATCTATTGACTGGGGCTGTAATGTCTAGTATACTGCCATCTATTGACTGGAGGCTGTAATGTCTAGTATACTGCCATCTATTGACTGGAGGCTGTAATGTCTAGTATACTGCCATCTATTGACTGGAGGCTGTAATGTCTAGTATACTGTCATCTATTGACTGGAGGCTGTAATGTCTAGTATACTGCCATCTATTGACTGGAGGCTGTAATGTCTAGTATCCTGTCATCTATTGACTGGAGGCTGTAATGTCTAGTATACTGTCATCTATTGACTGGAGGCTGTAATGTCTAGTATACTGCCATCTATTGACTGGAGGCTGTAATGTCTAGTATACTGCCATCTATTGACTGGAGGCTGTAATGTCTAGTATCCTGTCATCTATTGACTGGAGGATGTAATGTCTAGTATACTGCCATCTACTGACCAGAGGGGGAAATATAACATCACTTTAAATGCTTCACAAACAACCCTATCTGGAAAACAAGTGTTACTGTACACACACACACACACACACACACACACACTGGTGTGGACATGTATAGATATGGAACGTGAACTGTTTTGGTGCTTGAATTGAAAGAACTACTGCCTGCACCCATTAGATAATATCTAACTTCTCTCTCCTACCAGGTTTGAGTTAATGTGTTGGCAGTACAACCCATTAGATAATATCTAACTTCTCTCTCTCCTACCAGGTTTGAGTTAATGTGTTGGCAGTACAACCCATTAGATAATATCTAACTTCTCTCTCTCTCCTACCAGGTTTGAGTTAATGTGTTGGCAGTACAACCCATTAGATAATATCTAACTTCTCTCTCTCTCTCTCTCCTACCAGGTTTGAGTTAATGTGTTGGCAGTACAACCCATTAGATAATATCTAACTTCTCTCTCTCTCTCTCTCCTACCAGGTTTGAGTTATTGTGTTGGCAGTACAACCCATTAGATAATATCTAACTTCTCTCTCTCTCTCCTACCAGGTTTGAGTTAATGTGTTGGCAGTACAACCCATTAGATAATATCTAACTTCTCTCTCTCTCCTACCAGGTTTGAGTTATTGTGTTGGCAGTACAACCCATTAGATAATATCTAACTTCTCTCTCTCTCTCTCTCTCTCTTTGAGTTAATCTCTTTGTGTTGGCTACAACCCATTAGATAATATCTAACTCTCTCTCTCTCTCTCTCCTACCAGGTTTGAGTTAATGTGTTTGTGTTGGCAGTACAACCCATTAGATAATATCTAACTTCTCTCTCTCTCTCTCCTACCAGGTTTGAGTTAATGTGTTGGCAGTACAACCCATTAGATAATATCTAACTTCTCTCTCTCTCTCTCTCTCCTACCAGGTTTGAGTTAATGTGTTGGCAGTACAACCCATTAGATAATATCTAACTTCTCTCTCTCTCTCTCTCTCTCTCTCCTACCAGGTTTGAGTTAATGCGTTTGTGTTGGCAGTACAACCCTAAGATGCGCCCGTCGTTTCTGGAGATCATTAACAGCATCAAGGAGGAGCTGGAGCCACCGTTCAGAGAGATGAGTTTCTTTTACAGCGAAGAGAACAAGCTTCCAGACACAGAGGAGTTAGACATGGAGGTAGAGAACATGAAGAATGTTCCTTTAGGCCCAGCTGCCTCTTCACGGCCCCCCATCCCCTGCCCCCCCACCAGCTCCGGGTCCGTCCTGCCCAACCAGCCCCCTCCTCCCCCCTCCCAACAGACATCAGACTCCACGGCCCCCGACGGTCCATTAACGCTGGGCTCCACCCCCCCTTCAGCCCCGTCCTCTGGGCAGGTTCAGCCCCAGGCTCCCTCGTCCCCCTGCTCCCCAGCCCTCGGGGCCACCAGCCAGGCCTGCTGCTCCCGAGTGGCCCCTGGCCCCTCCTCAGCCCAGAGCTCAGGGGCTTCAGGACAGGTGGAGTCCAACGGCCCCGAGGCGGTCGCCCAGGTCCTGCTGCGACCAGCCTTCAATAACTCACCGCCCTACGCACACATGAACGGAGTGAGGAAGAAGGAACGTGCCATGCCCCTCCCACAGTCCTCGGCCTGCTGATCCTAGTGGACCTCTCTCCATCATGCCCCTCCCACAGTCCTCGGCCTGCTGATCCTAGTGGACCTCCATCATGCCCCTCCCACAGTCCTCGGCCTGCTGATCCTAGTGGACCTCTCTCCATCATGCCCCTCCCACAGTCCTCGGCCTGCTGATCCTAGTGGACCTCTCTCCATCATGCCCCTCCCACAGTCCTCGGCCTGCTGATCCTAGTGGACCTCTCTCCATCATGCCCCTCCCACAGTCCTCGGCCTGCTGATCCTAGTGGACCTCTCTCCATCCCTCATCCCTCTTTTCTAAAGAGCTTGGTGGACTCCTCTGTGGTGGGACTCCTCTGTGGTGGGACTCCTCTGTGGTGGGACTCCTCTGTGGTGGGACTCCTCTGTGGTGGGACTCCTCTGTGGTGGGACTCCTCTGTGGTGGGACTCTCTGTGGTGGGACTCTGTGGTGGGACTCTGTGGTGGGACTCCTCTGTGGTGGGACTCCTACTTTTTCATTCTGTTATTGTATTGACATTTCTATCAACTGCCTGATATAAAGCACCTCCTGCTGAGGCCTGCTGGGAGGACCCTGAACCACAACCGGAACAACGGTGTTTTTTACATATATTCCTTTAGGCCCAGCTACCTTTATATATAAAACGCAAGTCCGTTGTTCAGGAAGGTTTCTGCTACCAGTCAAAAGTTTGGACACACCTACTCATTCAAGGGTTTTTCTTAATGTTTACTATTTTCTACATTGTAGAATAATAGTGAAGACATCAAAACCAAAAAAAAGCCAAAAAAGTGTTAAGCAAATCAAAATATATTTGAGATTCTGCATGATTAGCCACCCTTTGCCTTGATGACAGCTTTGCACTCTTGGCATTCTCTCAACCAGCTTCATAAGGAATGCTTTTCCAACAGTCTTGGAAGGAGTTCCCACATATGCTGAGCACTTGTTGGCTGCTTTTCCTTCACTCTGTGGTCCAACTCATCCCAAACCATCTCAGTTGGTTTGAGGTCGGGTGATTGTGGAGGCCAGGTCATCTGATGCAGCACTCCATCACTCTCCTTGGTCAAATAGCCCTTACACAGCCTGGAGGTGTGTTGGGTCATTGTCCTGTTGAAAAACAAATGATAGTCCCACTAAGCGCAAACCAGATGGGATGATGTATCGCTGCAGAATACATCACACCACCTCCTCCATGCTTCACGGTAGGAACCACACACCATCACACCACCTCCTCCTCCATGCTTCACGGTGGGAACCACACATGCGGAGATCATCCGTTCATCTACTCTGCATCGCACTGTTGGAACCAAAAATCTCAAATTTGGACTCATCAGACCAAAGGACAGATTTCCACTGGTCTAATGTCCATTGGTCGTGTTTCTTTGCCCAAGCAAGTCTCTTCTTCCTATTGGTGTCCTTTTGTAGTGGTTTCAGCAATTCGACCATGAAGTCCTGATTCACAGTCTCCTCTAAACAGTTGATGTTGAGATGTGTCTGTTAGTGAGGCTGGTAACTCTAATGAACTTATCCTCTGCAGCTGAGGTAACTCTGGGTCTTCCTTTCCTGTGGCGGTCCTCATGATAACCAAATTCATCTTAGCGCTTGATGGTTTTTGTGACTGCACTTGAAGAAACTTTCAAAGTTTTGAAATGTTCCATATTGACTGACCTTCATGTCTTATGTAATGATGGACTGTCGTTTCTCTTTGCTTATTTGAGCTGTTCTTGCCATAATATGGACTTGGTCTTTTACCAAATAGGGCTATCTTCTGTATACCATCCCTAACTCGTCACAACACAACTGATTGGCTCAAACACACAACTGATTGGCTCAAACACACAACTGATTGGCTCAAACACACAACTGATTGGCTCAAACACACAACTGATTGGATCAAATGCATTAAGAAGGAAATTCCACAAAAATAACTTTTAACAAGGCACACCTGTTAATTGAAATGCATTCCAGGTGATTACCTCATGAAGCTGGTTGAGAGAATGCAAAACTGTCATCAAGGCAAAAGGGTGGCTATTTGAAGAATCTCAAAATGAATATATATTTTGAACTCTTTCTCTTTTTTTGGGTTACGACATGATTCCATAGTTTAGATTTCTTCACTATTATAATACAATGTAGAAAATAGTAAAAATAAAGAAAAACCCTGGAATGAGTAGGTGTTCTAAACTTTATACAGGTACTGAGATAGTACACTATATATACAGTGTTTTTTCTATTTGTTTTTCTAAATATCCCCAAATGGAGACAGCCTTTCAGTGTGATGGTTTGTTGGTTGGTTGGCTCACTGTGTAATATTGGGGGGCGTTATTATTATTGTGAGGTAAATCTTGTCTGGAAGCCACGTCAACGGTCAAAGCGCTGTCTGTCTCTGTGTCTGTGTTGTATATCAGTGGATGGACAGACATGATCCTCTCTGTTGGACTGGGACAAGATGGTCTCCACTGATGATGAGTTGTCTGGTGTGAACTACGTCTTCTCCCTTTATCTTGTCTGTGATTGACAGGAATCATTCTGACACTAGTGTAAACTACGTCTTCTCCCTTTATCTTGTCTGTGATTGACAGGAATCATTCTGACACTAGTGTAAACTACGTCTTCTCCCTTTTGTCTTGTCTGTGATTGACAGGAATCATTCTGACACTAGTGTAAACTACGTCTTCTCCCTTTGTCTTGTCTGTGATTGACAGGAATCATTCTGACACTAGTGTAAACTACGTCTTCTCCCTTTGTCTTGTATGTGATTGACAGGAATCATTCTGACACTAGTGTAAACTACGTCTTCTCCCTTTATCTTGTCTGTGATTGACAGGAATCATTCTGACACTAGTGTAAACTACGTCTTCTCCCTTTGTCTTGTCTGTGATTGACAGGAATCATTCTGACACTAGTGTAAACTACGTCTTCTCCCTTTGTCTTGTATGTGATTGACAGGAATCATTCTGACACTAGTGTAAACTACGTCTTCTCCCTTTGTCTTGTCTGTGATTGACAGGAATCATTCTGACACTAGTGTAAACTACGTCTTCTCCCTTTGTCTTGTATGTGATTGACAGGAATCATTCTGACACTAGTGTAAACTACGTCTTCTCCCTTTGTCTTGTCTGTGATTGACAGGAATCATTCTGACACTAGTGTAAACTACGTCTTCTCCCTTTGTCTTGTCTGTGATTGACAGGAATCATTCTGACACTAGTGTAAACTACGTCTTCTCCCTTTGTCTTGTCTGTGATTGACAGGAATCATTCTGACACTAGTGTAAACTACGTCTTCTCCCTTTGTCTTGTATGTGATTGACAGGAATCATTCTGACACTAGTGTAAACTACGTCTTCTCCCTTTGTCTTGTCTGTGATTGACAGGAATCATTCTGACACTAGTGTAAACTACGTCTTCTCCCTTTGTCTTGTATGTGATTGACAGGAATCATTCTGACACTAGTGTAAACTACGTCTTCTCCCTTTATCTTGTATGTGATTGACAGGAATCATTCTGACACGAGTGTAAACTACGTCTTCTCCCTTTGTCTTGTATGTGATTGACAGGAATCATTCTGACACTAGTGTAAACTACGTCTTCTCCCTTTATCTTGTCTGTGATTGACAGGAATCATTCTGACACTAGTGTAAACTTCTTGTCGTCTCCCTTTGTCTTGTATGTGATTGACAGGAATCATTCTGACACTAGTGTAAACTACGTCTTCTCCCTTTATCTTGTCTGTGATTGACAGGAATCATTCTGACACTAGTGTAAACTTCTTGTCGTCTCCCTTTGTCTTGTATGTGATTGACAGGAATCATTCTGACACTAGTGTAAACTTCTTGTCGTCTCCTAGGCCTACAAGACATGACTAAATTATTTAGTATCTTAAAGGATTGTGATCAATGGGAGTTGTTTTATCCAGTCCTTCAGTTCCCTTCTTAGTTCCTCTGACCGGATGTATGGCTCCATATGCTTAGTTCCTCTGATCGGATGTATGGCTCCATATGCTTAGTTCCTCTGACCGGATGTATGGCTCCATATGCTTAGTTCCTCTGACCGGATGTATGGCTCCATATGCTTAGTTCCTCTGACCGGATGTATGGCTCCATATGCTTAGTTCCTCTGACCGGATGTATGGCTCCATATGCTTAGTTCCTCTGACCGGATGTATGGCTCCATATGCTTAGTTCCTCTGATCGGATGTATGGCTCCATATGCTTAGTTCCTCTGATCGGATGTATGGCTCCATATGCTTAGTTCTTCTGCTCGGATGTATGGCTCCATATGCTTAGTTCCTCTGCCCGGATGTATGGCTCCATATGCTTAGTTCCTCTGATCGGATGTATGGCTCCATATGCTTAGTTCCTCTGATCGGATGTATGGCTCCATATGCTTAGTTCCTCTGATCGGATGTATGGCTCCATATGCTTAGTTCCTCTGACCGGATGTATGGCTCCATATGCTCAGTTCCTCTGACCGGATGTATGGCTCCATATGCTTAGTTCCTCTGACCGGATGTATGGCTCCATATGCTTAGTTCCTCTGATCGGATGTATGGCTCCATATGCTTAGCTCCTCTGATCGGATGTATGGCTCCATATGCTTAGTTCCTCTGACCGGATGTATGGCTCCATATGCTTAGTTCCTCTGATCGGATGTATGGCTCCATATGCTTAGTTCCTCTGCCCGGATGTATGGCTCCATATGCTTAGTTCCTCTCCCCGGATGTATGGCTCCATATGCTTAGTTCCTCTCCCCGGATGTATGGCTCCATATGCTTAGTTCCTCTGCCCGGATGTATGGCTCCATATGCTTAGTTCCTCTGCCCGGATGTATGGCTCCATATGCTTAGTTCCTCTGACCGGATGTATGGCTCCATATGCTTAGTTCCTCTGCCCGGATGTATGGCTCCAGTCCAGTAGTATGGAGGAGTAGGGACAGACAGGAGTTGTCTCCAGTCCAGTAGTATGGAGGGAGGGAGACATTGCTGTACACAGCAGGTATATATTTACACTGTAGTCTCTGCTCTAAGATTCAGAACATTTCTCCATTGCTCTTACAGTTGTTCAGTACATCACCAACAGTATGTGGACACCTACTCGTCAGACATCTCATTTCAAAATGATGGGCATTAATATGGAGTTGGTCCCCCTTCTGCTGCTATAACAGTCTCTACTCTTCTTGGAAGGCTTTCCACTAGATGTTGGAACATTGCTGCTATAACAGCCTCCACTCTTCTGGGAAGGCTTTCCATTAGATGTTGGAACATTGCTGCTATAACAGCCTCCACTCTTCTGGGAAGGCTTTCCACTAGATGTTGGTACATTGCTGCTGGGACTTGCTTCCATTCAGCCACGAGCATTAGTGAGGTCGGGCACTGGTGTTGGGCGATTAGGCCTGGCTAGCAGTCGGCATCCCAATGGGATTGAGGTCAGGGCTCTGCGCAGGCCGGTCAAGTTCTTCCACATCGATCTCAACAAACCATTTCTGTATGGACCTCACTTTGTGCACGGGGGCATTGTCATGCTGAAACAGGAAAGGGCCTTCCCCCAAACTGTTACCACAAAGTTGGAAGCACATAATCATCTAGAATGTCATTGTTATGCTGTAGCATTAAGATTTCTGTTCACTGGAACTAAGGGCCCTACTCCGAACCATGAAAAACAGCCCCAGACTGTTATTCCTCCTCCACCAAACTTTACAGTTGGCACTATGCATTCGATCAGGTAGCGTTACCTGGCATCGGCCAAACCCAGATTTGTCTGTCGAACTGCCAGATGATGAATCACGATTCATCACTCCAGAGAAAGCGTTTCCACAGCTCCAGAGTCCAATGGCGGCGAGCTTTACACCACTCCAGCCGACACTTGGCATTGTGCATGGTGATCTTAGGCTTGTGTGCGGCTGCTCAGCCATGGAAACCCATTTCATGATGCTCCCGACGAACAGTTCTTGTGCTGCCTTTGCTTCCTGAGGCAGTTTGGAACTCGGTACTGAGTGTTTTTAAACGCGCTACCTGCTTCAGCACTCGGCGGTCCCGTTCTGTGAGCTGGTGTGGCTCCTATATGTTTCCACTTCACAATAACAGCACTTACTGTTGACAGGGGCAGCTCCAGCAGGGAAGATATTTGACTAACTGACTTGTTGGAAAGGTGACATCCTATGACGGTGCCACGTTAAAAGTCACTGAGCTCTTCAGTAAGGGCCATTCTACTGACAATGTCGTGCTATGGAGATTGCATGGCTGTGTGGTGAATTTGAGCTGAATCCACTCATTTGAAGGGGTGTCCACATACTTTTGTATATTTGGTGTAGTTAGACCTCAGAACATGTTCATACACATCACTGTTTGTGTTCTTCTAAGTAATTGTCTGTACAGAAGCTGCTATTTAATTGTTTATTTTTCTTGTGGTTATAATATATCTATATAAAAATGAATGGTTCAGGTTGATTGTTTTACTCTTGTTTCCATTAAAGTCCATTTGTTCTTTTGCTTGTTGTATTTCTCAAACAATTCATTCATATGAAACATCATTGTTTCTCTTTAACTCATAAAGATATGCTGTTTTTCCACATATTGTCCAAAGCCTTACATTTGTTTTCACCAATACATTGTTGTTTTTGCCGGAAAGATGGCTTTTCATTTTAGTTTCTTAGAGGTTTAGTGACGGTATTCCTAACTGTTGTCTTTCCTGAATGAAGGACAGAGACAGACCCCCCCCCACCAGTCCTTAATGAAGGTCCTTCTGTAGCTCAGTTGGTAGAGCATGGCGCTTGCAATGCCAGGGTAGTGGGTTCGATCCCCGGGACCACCCATACGTAGAATGTATGCACACATGACTGTAATTATTATTATATTATTATTATATTATATTATTATGAAGGAAAGAGATTGGATAAAAGCGTCTGCTAAATGGCATTTATTATATTATTATTATTATATTATTATTATTATTATTATATTATTATTATATTATTATTATATTATATTATTATGAAGGAAAGAGATACTGACATATAATCCCCCACATCTACCCCCCATTACTGATCAAATAATGAGCTGCTACATCTACCCCCCATTACTAGATCAAATAATGAGCTGCTACATCTACCCCCATTACTAGATCAAATAATGAGCTGCTACTGCCATCTACCCCCATTACTAGATCAAATAATGAGCTGCTCTACTTACTAGATCAAATAATGAGCTGCCACATCTACCCCCATTACTAGATCAAATAATGAGCTGCTACATCTACCCCCTATTACTAGATCAAATAATGAGCTGCCACATCTACCCCCATTACTAGATCAAATAATGAGCTGCTACATCTACCCCCATTACTAGATCAAATAATGAGCTGCTACTGCCACCCCCCCATTACTAGATCAAATAATGAGCTGCTACATCTACCCCCATTACTAGATCAAATAATGAGCTGCTACTGCCACTATCTAATGAGCCCATCTACATTACTAGATCAAATAATGAGCTGCTACTGCCACATCTACCCCCATTACTAGATCAAATAATGAGCTGCTACTAGATCAAATACATCTACCCCCATTACTAGATCAAATAATGAGCTGCTACTGCCACATCTACCCCCATTACTAGATCAAATAATGAGCTGCTACTGCTACATCTACCCCTAGATCATTACTAGATCAAATAATGAGCTGCCACATCTACTACCAAATAATGAGCCCTGCCACATTACCCCCATTAGATCAAATAATGAGCTGCCACATCTACCCCCATTACTAGATCAAATAATGAGCTGCTACTGCCACATCTACCCCCATTACTAGATCAAATAATGAGCTGCTACTGCCACATCTACCCCCATTACTAGATCAAATAATGAGCTGCTACTGCCACATCTACCCCCATTACTAGATCAAATAATGAGCTGCTACTGCCACATCTACCCCCATTACTAGATCAAATAATGAGCTGCTACTGCTCTACATCTAAATAATGAGCCCCCATCTACTTACTAGATCAAATAATGAGCTGCTACATCTACCCCCATTACTAGATCAAATAATGAGCTGCTCTACCCCCATTACTACAAATAATGAGCTGCTACTGCCTACCCCCATTACTAGATCAAATAATGAGCTGCTACTGCCACATCTACCCCCATTACTAGATCAAATAATGAGCTGCTACATCTACCCCCATTACTAGATCAAATAATGAGCTGCCACATCTACTACCCCCATTACTAGATCAAATAATGAGCTGCTACATCTACCCCCATTACTAGATCAAATAATTAGCTGCCACATCTCTACCCCCATTACTAGATCAAATAATGAGCTGCTACTGCCATTCTACCCCATTACTAGATCAAATAATGAGCTGCTACTGCCTAATGAGCATCTACCCCCATTACTAGATCAAATAATGAGCTGCTACTGCCACATCTACCCCCCATTACTAGATCAAATAATGAGCTGCTACTGCCACATCTACCCCCATTACTAGATCAAATAATGAGCTGCTACTGCCACATCTACCCCCATTACTAGATCAAATAATGAGCTGCTACTGCCACATCTACCCCCATTACTAGATCAAATAATGAGCTGCTACTGCCACATCTACCCCCATTACTAGATCAAATAATGAGCTGCCACATCTACCCCCATTACCCCCATTACTAGATCAAATAATGAGCTGCCACATCTACCCCCATTACCAAATAATGAGCTGCTACATTACTAGATCAAATAATGAGCTGCTACATCTACCCCCATTACTAGATCAAATAATGAGCTGCTACTGCCACATCTACCCCCATTACTAGATCAAATAATGAGCTGCCACATCTACCCCCATTACTAGATCAAATAATGAGCTGCTACATCCACATCTACCCCCATTACTAGATCAAATAATGAGCTGCTACATCTACCCCCATTACTAGATCAAATAATGAGCTGCTACATCTATCTACCCCCTATTACTAGATCAAATAATGAGCTGCCACATCTACCCCCCATTACTAGATCAAATAATGAGCTGCCATTACCCCCATTACTAGATCAAATAATGAGCTGCTACATCTACCCCCATTACTAGATCAAATAATGAGCTGCCAGATCAAATAATGAGCTGCTACATCTACCCCATTACTAGATCAAATAATGAGCTGCCACATCTACCCCCCATTACTAGATCAAATAATGAGCTGCCACATCTACCCCCCCATTACTAGATCAAATAATGAGCTGCTACATCTACCCCCATTACTAGATCAAATAATGAGCTGCTACTGCCACATCTACCCCCATTACTAGATCAAATAATGAGCTGCCACATCTACCCCCATTACTAGATCAAATAATGAGCTGCTGCCACATCTACCCCCATTACTAGATCAAATAATGAGCTGCCACATCTACCCCCATTACTAGATCAAATAATGAGCTGCTACATCATCTACCCCCATTACTAGATCAAATAATGAGCTGCTACATCTTACCAAATAATGAGCTGCTACATCTACTAGATCAAATAATGAGCTGCTACATCTACCCCCATTACTAGATCAAATAATGAGCTGCTACATCTACCCCCATTACTAGATCAAATAATGAGCTGCCACATCTACCCCCATTACTAGATCAAATAATGAGCTGCTACTGCCACATCTACCCCCATTACTAGATCAAATAATGAGCTGCTACATCTACCCCCATTACTAGATCAAATAATGAGCTGCTACATCTACCCCCATTACTAGATCAAATAATGAGCTGCTCTACCCCCATTACTAGATCAAATAATGAGCTGCCACATCTACCCCCATTACTAGATCAAATAATGAGCTGCTACATCATCCCCCCATTACTAGATCAAATAATGAGCTGCTACATCTACCCCCATTACTAGATCAAATAATGAGCTGCTACATCTACCCCCATTACTAGATCAAATAATGAGCTGCTACTGCAAATACATCTACCCCCATTACTAGATCAAATAATGAGCTGCCACATCTACCCCCATTACTAGATCAAATAATGAGCTGCTCTACCCCCCCATTACTAGATCAAATAATGCTACTGCTATCTACCCCCATTACTAGATCAAATAATGAGCTGCAAATACTGCTACATCTACCCCCATTACTAGATCAAATAATGAGCTGCTACATCTACCCCCATTACTAGATCAAATAAGCTGAGCTGATCAAATAATGAGCTGCCACATCTACCCCCATTACTCTACCCCCATCTACCACCACAAACCGATGCTGGCACTAAGTCCGCACTCAATGAGCTGTATACGGCCATAAACAAACAAGAAAATGCTCATCCAGAAGCAGCACTCCTAGTGGGCAGGGACTTTAATGCAGGAAAACGTAAATCATTTCTACCAGCATGTCAAATGTGCAACCAGAGGGAAAAACTCTAGACCATCTTTACCCCACACACAGAGACACATTCAAAGCTCTCCCTCCATTTGGCAAATCTGATTATAATTCTATCCTCCTGATTCCTGCAAGCAAAAGCTAAAGCAGGAAGTACCAGTGACTCGCTCAATACGGAAGTGGTCAGATGATGCGTACGCAACGTTAAGGGACTGTTATGCAACGTTAAGGGACTGTTATGCAACGTTAAGGGACTGTTATGCAACGTTATGCAACGTTAAGGGACTGTTATTATGCTGTTATGCAACGTTAAGGGACTGTTATGCAACGTTAAGGGACTGTTATGCAACGTTAAGGGACTGTTATGCAACGTTAAGGACTGTTATGCAACGTTAAGGGACTGACTGTTATGGACAACGTTAAGGGACTGTTATGCAACGTTAAGGGACTGTTATGCAACGTTAAGGGACTGTTATGCAACGTTAAGGGACTGTTATGCAACGTTAAGGGACTGTTATGCAACGTTAAGGGACTGTTATGCAACGTTAAGGGACTGTTATGCAACTGTTATGCAACGTTAAGGGACTGTTTTGCAACGTTAAGGGACTGTTTTGCAACGTTAAGGGACTGTTTTGCAACGTTAAGGGACTGTTTTGCAACGTTAAGGGACTGTTATGCAACGTTAAGGGACTGTTATGCAACGTTAAGGGACTGTTATGCAACTGTTATGCAACGTTAAGGGACTGTTATGCAACGTTAAGGGACTGTTATGCAACGTTAAGGGACTGTTATGCAACGTTAAGGGACTGTTATGCAACTGTTATAAGGGACTGTTATGCAACGTTAAGGGACTGTTATGCAACGTTAAGGGACTGTTATGCAACGTTAAGGGACTGTTATGCAACGTTAAGGGACTGTTATGCAACGTTAAGGGACTGTTATGCAACGTTAAGGGACTGTGCAACGTATGCTGTTAACGTTAAGGGACTGTTATGCAACGTTAAGGGACTGTTATGCAACGTTAAGGGACTGTTTTGCAACGTTAAGGGACTGTTTTGCAACGTTAAGGGACTGTTTTGCAACGTTAAGGGACTGTTTTGCTAACACAGACTGGAATATGATCTGGGATTCATCCAATGGCATTGAGGAGTATACCACATCCGTCACCGGCTTCATCAATAAGAGCATCGACAACATCGTCCCCAAAGTGATAGTAGGTACATATCCCAACCACAAACCATGGATTACAGGCCACATCCGCACCGAGCTAAAGGCTAGAGCTGCCGCTTTCAAGGAGCAGGACACTAATCCTGTTGCTTATAAGAAATCCCGCTATACCCTCAGACGAACCATCAAACAGGCAAAGCATCAATACAGGACTATGATTGAATCCTACTCCACCGGCTCTGTCGTTCCTCAGGATGTGGCATGTCTTGAAAACTATTACAGACTACAAAGGGAAACCCAGCCACGAGCTGCCCAGTGACACGAGCCTACCAGACAAGCTAAATGCCTTTTATGCTCTCTTCGAGGCAAGCAACACTGAAGCATGCATGAGACCACCAGCTGTTCCGGACAACTGTTTGATCATGCTCTCCGTAGCAGATGTGAGCAAGACATTTTAAACAGGTCACCATTCACAAGTCAACGGGGCCAGACAGATTACCAGGACGTGTACTCCGAGCATGTGCTGACCAACTGGCAAGTGTCTTCACTGACATTTTCAACCTCTCCCTGACCGAGTCTGTAATACCTACATGTTTCAAACAGACCACCATAGTCCCTGTGCCTAAAAAGCGAAGGTAACCTGCCTAAATGACTACAGCCCCATAGTACTTACGTCGGTAGCCATGAAGTGCTTTGAAAGGCTGGTCATGGCTCACATCAACACCATCATCCCAGAAACCTTAGACCCACTCCAATTCGCATACCGCCCCAACAAATCTCAATCGCATTCCACATTGCCCTTTCCCACCTGGACAAAAGGAACATCTACGGTGTCAAGAATAAGTATGGGAACCCTTTGAAATTACCTGGATATCTGCTTAAATTGGTCATAAAATTTGATCTGATCTTCATCTAAGTCACAACAATAGACAGTCTGCTTAAACTAATAACACAATTATACGTTTTCATGTCTATTGATTACACAGCGTGTAAACATTCACAGTGCAGGGAAAGTATGTGAACCCTTGGATTTAATAACTGGTTGACCCTCCTTTTGGAAGCAATAACCTCAACCAAATGTTTTTTTGTAGTTGCGGATCAGACCTGCACAACGGTCAGGAGGAATTTTGGACCATTCCTCTTTACAAAACTGTTTCAGTTCAGCAATATTCTTGGGATGTCTGGTGTGAACTGCTCTCTTGAGGTCATGCACAGCATGCCACAGCATCTCAATCAGGTTGAGGTCAGGACTCTGACTGGGCCACTCACTGGTCACTCCAGAAGGTGTATTTTCTTCTGTTGTTGATTTACTTCTGTGTTTTGGGTCATTGTCCTGTTGCATCACCCAACTTCTGTTGCGCTTCAATTGGCAGACGGATAGCCTTACATTCTCCTGCAAGCTGTAGCAAGCTGTCCAGACCCTGAGGCAGCAAAGCAGCCCCAAACCATGATGCTCCCTCCACCATAGTTTACAGTTGGGATGAGGTTTTGATGTTGGTGTGCTGAGTCTTTTTTTCTCCACACACAGTGTTTGTTCCTTCCAAACAACTCAACTGTAGTTTCATCGGTCCACAGAATATTTGCCAGTAGCGCTGTGGAACATCCAGGTGCTCTTTTGCGAACTTTGTTTTTGGACGGCAGTGGCTTCTTCCGTGGTGTCCTCCCATGAACACCATTCTTGTTTAGTGTTTTACGTATCGCCGACTAGTCAACAGAGATGATAGCATGTTCCAGAGATGTCTAAATCTTCAGCTGACACTAGGATTCTTCTTAACCTCATTGGGTATTCTGCGCTGTGCTCCTGCAGTCATCTTTGCAGGACAACCACTCCTAGGGAGAGTAGCAACAGTGCTGAACTAGACAATTTGTCTTACCGTGGACTGATGAACATCAAGGCTTTTAGAGATACTTTTGTAACCCTTTCCAGCTTTATGCAAGTCAACAATTCTTAATCTTGGGTCTTCTGAGATATCTTTTGTTCGAGGCATGGTTCACATCAGGCAATTAAAAAAAGGAAATGTTTACCTTTATTTAACCAGGCAAGTCAGTTAAGAACACATTCTTATTTTCAATGACGGCCTGGGAACAGTGGGTTAACTGCCTGTTCAGGGGCAGAACGACAGATTTGTACCTTGTCAGCTCGGGGGTTTGAACTCGCAACCTTCCGGTTACTAGTCCAACGCTCTAACCACTAGGCTACCCTGCTGCCCCAATACTTCTTGTGAATAGCAAACTCAAATTTTGTGAGGATTTTGTATAGGGCAGGGTAACTCTAACCAACATCTCGTCTCATTGATTGGACTCCAGGTTAGCTGACCCATGACTTCAAGTAGCTTTTGGAGAAGTCATTAGCCTAAGGGTTCACATACTTTTTCCAACCTACACTGTGAATGTTTAAACAATGTATTCAATATAGACAAAAAAAATACAATATTTTGTGTTTTATTAGTTTAAGCAGACTGTCTGACGTAGATGGTCAGATCAAATTTTTACCAATTTATGCAGAAATCCAGGTAATTCCAAATCAAATCAAATTGTATTTGTCACATACACATGGTTAGCAGATGTTAATGCGAGTGTAGCGAAATGCTTGGGTTCACATACTTTTTCTTGCTACTGTATGTGAGAATGCTATTCATTGACTACAGCTCAGGGTTCAACACCATAGTTCCCACACAACTCATCGCTAAGCTAAGGACCGTGGGACTAAACACCTCCCTCTGCAACTGAATCCTGGACTTCCTGACGGGCCGCCCCCAGGTGGTAAGGGTAGGCAACAACATATCTGCCACGTCAATACAGGCAACAACATATCTGCCACACTGATCCTTAACCTGGGGGCCCCTCAGGGTGCATGCTTAGTCCCCTCCTGTATTCCCTGTTCACCCACAACTGTGTGGAAAGCACGACTCCAACACCATTAAGTTTGCTTACGACACAAATGGTAGGCCTGATCATCGACAACGATGAAACAGCCTATAGGGAGGTCAGAGACCTGGCAGTGTGGTGCCAGGACAACAACCTGTCCCTCAACGTGAGCAAGACAAAGGCGATGATCGTGGAAAAGGAGGGCCGAACACGCCCCCATTCACATCGACGGGGCTGAACTGTAGCAGGTTGAGATCTTTAAGTTCCTTGGTGTCCACATCACCAACAAACTCATGGTCCAAACACACTAAGGCAGTCGCGAAGAGGGCACCACAACACCTTTCCCCTCAGGAGACTGAAAAGATTTGGCATGGTTCCCCAGATCCTCAAACTTCTACAGCTGTACCATCGATTTGTGTCAAACTTTTTTTTACTACATGATTCCATGTGTTATTTCATAGTTTTGATGTATTCACTATTATTCTACAATTTAGAAAATAGTTTTAAAATATATATTTTTTTAAAGTTTAGAAAAAAAGTTAAAATAAGAAAAACCTTTGAATGAAGAGGTGTTTTAAAACTTTTGACCGGTAGTGTATATTATAAGCAAAATGATGTTCCCCAATGCTGGAAGGGGGGCCTGAGTGAAAAAGTTTGGGAACTCTTGCTGTACCTGATATGCTTATTTCAGTATGCCACTGTATACATGTTCTGAGATGATTCAGACATTGTCTCAAAGATACTGATGTATGGTGCATTTGGTTCTGGGGGAAGAGCGTCCCCGTGTCGCTAAAGCTAGAATCGTTACGATGCCTCAAAAACTACAACAACCGGCAAACAACTCACATCCGGGCTCCAGTCAATGACGTCGCCGTTGACGTCTGTTGATAAAATATCAAGACGACAGGGACGTGATGAGGCTTTACAAACAGGTAAAGGAAGTAGCTGAGCTAACAGTTTGACATGAATAAGCAGTTCACTTGGAGATGTGCTTTCAAAGAAGCCAGCTACTGTTTTGAAACGTTTGATAATATTGGTTTTAATTGTCCATACATGGCTAGCCAGCTAGTTACATAAGTTAACTGTTTGTTTTGCACACATTGCCAAGGAAGAGTCAAGTGCTCGCAGCTAACGTTAGCTTGCTCTGCATGGTATATAACGTTACTGTTATGCTAACGTTAGCTTGGTCTGCAGGGCATATAACGTTACTGTTATGCTAAC
The DNA here is from genome assembly GCF_021184085.1 of Oncorhynchus gorbuscha. NCBI lineage: Eukaryota > Metazoa > Chordata > Actinopteri > Salmoniformes > Salmonidae > Oncorhynchus > Oncorhynchus gorbuscha. The sequence continues at coordinate 80,105 of NW_025746207.1, read as the reverse complement.
GTTAGCTTGCTCTGCATGGCATATAACATTACTGTTATGCTAACGTTAGCTTGCTCTGCAGGGCATATAACATTACTGTTATGCTAACGTTAGCTTGCTCTGCAGGGCATATAACATTACTGTTATGCTAACGTTAGCTTGGTCTGCAGGGCATATAACATTACTGTTATGCTAACGTTAGCTTGCTCTGCAGGGCATATAACATTACTGTTATGCTAACGTTAGCTTGGTCTGCAGGGCATATAACATTACTGTTATGCTAACGTTAGCTTGCTCTGCAGGGCATATAACATTACTGTTATGCTAACGTTAGCTTGCAAGTTACATTACAGTAGGACCGAAGATACTGCTGGTAGAACTAGATAGCATCTTTCCTAAGGTATGTTTTGGACTTTCAACCAAGCTGTATGTCTGATTTATGAATAACACATTGTGTTTTATTGTATCTAACTATTGCACACGTAGGCGTTATACTTTGCCAATGCATCGTGGTCCCAGTTTGATTATGGGAACATCTCTGTGTTGTTTTCCTGTTTATTTTCCTCTTTAAGGTGTAGCCGTGGTTCAGAAAGAAGACCAGGAAAGGTACAGGAAGTGACTGCCGTGGTTCAGAAAGAAGATCAGGAAAGGTACAGGAAGTGACGGCCGTGGTTCAGAAAGAAGACCAGGAAAGGTACAGGAAGTGACGGCCGTGGTTCAGAAAGAAGACCAGGAAAGGTACAGGAAGTGACGGCCGTGGTTCAGAAAGAAGACCAGGAAAGGTACAGGAAGTGACGGTGCTTCCTTGTTGCCATGGCGTCTGAGCTGCAGGAGGCGATCTGCATGGCCAAGCAGGAGCGTCACAAGAACCTGTTCCTCAACTACAGGTGTGTTTTATTAAGGCATGTTACTCTGTGTTAAATGTCAGTTATATGTGCTGGCCTTTATTCAACCTGTTCCTCAACTACAGGAACCTGAACAACTTTCCAGTCGAGCTGCTGAAAGATGAAGGACTACAGTTTCTACAGAGGCTGTATATGAAGAGGAACTCACTCACCACACTGGTACGGACTGGTGGGGTCTCTGGACCAGGCCTTGGACCAGAGCTAGGTGTCTGTCCGGCATAGTTTAGATCCAGTATTTATGTGTGGTCACTCTCATTCTGTAGCCAAGCTCTTAGTGATGTCAGTTTTATATCATTTGCAGTGTGGTCTGTGTTCTAAAAATATGCTTTCTCTCCTTTCTGCAGCCGGATAATCTAGCACAGAAGCTCCCCAACTTAATAGAGCTGTAAGTATAGAAGCTCCCCAACTTAATAGAGCTGTAAGTATAGAAGCTCCCCAACTTAATAGAGCTTTAAGTATAGAAGCTCCCCAACTTAATAGAGCTGTAAGTATAGAAGCTCCCCAACTTAATAGAGCTGTAAGCACAGAAGCTCCCCAATTTAATAGAGCTGTAAGTATAGAAGCTCCCCAACTTAATAGAGCTGTAAGCATAGAAGCTCCCCAACTTAATAGAGCTGTAAGTATAGAAGCTCCCCAACTTAATAGAGCTGTAAGTATAGAAGCTCCCCAACTTAATAGAGCTGTAAGAAGCTCCCCAACTAATAGAGCTGTAGCTCCCCAACTTAATAGAGCTGTAAGTATAGAAGCTCCCCAACTTAATAGAGCTGTAAGTATAGAAGCTCCCCAACTTAATAGAGCTGTAATAGAGCTGTTAATAGAGCTGTAGGATAGAAGCTCCCCAACTTAATAGAGCTGTAAGTATAGAAGCTCCCCAACTTAATAGAGCTGTAAGTATAGAAGCTCCCCTGTAACTTAATAGAGCTGTAAGTATAGAAGCTCCCCAACTTAATAGAGCTGTAAGTATAGAAGACTCCCCAACTTAATAGAGCTGTAAGTATAGAAGCTCCCCAACTTAATAGAGCTGTAAGTATAGAAGCTCCCCAACTTAATAGAGCTGTAAGTATAGAAGCTCCCCAACTTAATAGAGCTGTAAGTATAGAAGCTCCCCAACTTAATAGAGCTGTAAGATAGAAGCTCCCCAACTTAATAGAGCTGTAAGTATAGAAGCTCCCCAACTTAATAGAGCTGTAAGTATAGAAGCTCCCCAACTTAATAGAGCTGTAAGTATAGAAGCTCCCAATAGAGCTGTAATATAGAAGCTCCCCAACTTAATAGAGCTGTAAGTATAGAAGCTCCCCAACTTAATAGAGCTGTAAGTATAGAAGCTCCCCAACTTAATAGAGCTGTAAGTATAGAAGCTCCCCAACTTAATAGAGCTGTAAGTATAGAAGCTCCCCAACTTAATAGAGCTGTAAGTATAGAAGCTCCCCAACTTAATAGAGCTGTAAGTATAGAAGCTCCCAACTTAATAGAGCTGTAAGTATAGAAGCTCCCCAACTTAATAGAGCTGTAAGTATAGAAGCTCCCCAACTTAATAGAGCTGTAAGTATAGAAGCTCCCCAACTTAATAGAGCTGTAAGAAGAAGCTCCCCAACTTAATAGAGCTGTAAGTATAGAAGCTCCCCAACTTAATAGAGCTGTAAGTATAGAAGCTCCCCAACTTAATAGAGCTGTAAGTATAGAAGCTCCCCAACTTAATAGAGCTTTAAGTATAGAAGCTCCCCAACTTAATAGAGCTGTAAGCATAGAAGCTCCCCAACTTAATAGAGCTGTAAGTATAGAAGCTCCCCAACTTAATAGAGCTGTAAGTATAGAAGCTCCCCAACTTAATAGAGCTGTAAGTATAGAAGCTCCCCAACTTAATAGAGCTGTAAGTATAGAAGCTCCCCAACTTAATAGAGCTGTAAGTATAGAAGCTCCCCAACTTAATAGAGCTGTAAGTATAGAAGCTCCCCAACTTAATAGAGCTGTAAGTATAGAAGCTCCCCAACTTAATAGAGCTGTAAGTATAGAAGCTCCCCAACTTAATAGAGCTGTAAGTATAGAAGCTCCCCAACTTAATAGAGCTGTAAGTATAGAAGCTCCCCAACTTAATAGAGCTGTAAGTACAGAAGCTCCCCAACTTAATAGAGCTGTAAGCTCTCCCAACTTAATAGAGCTGTAAGTATAGAAGCTCCCCAACTTAATAGAGCTGTAAGTATAGAAGCTCCCCAACTTAATAGAGCTGTAAGTATAGAAGCTCAACTTAATAGAGCTGTAAGTATAGAAGCTCCCCAACTTAATAGAGCTGTAAGTATAGAAGCTCCCCAACTTAATAGAGCTGTAAGTATAGAAGCTCCCCAACTTAATAGAGCTGTAAGTATAGAAGCTCCCCAACTTAATAGAGCTGTAAGTATAGAAGCTCCCCAACTTAATAGAGCTGTAAGTATAGAAGCTCCCCAACTTAATAGAGCTGTAAGTATAGAAGCTCCCCAACTTAATAGAGCTGTAAGTATAGAAGCTCCCCAACTTAATAGAGCTGTAAGTATAGAAGCTCCCCAACTTAATAGAGCTGTAAGTATAGAAGCTCCCCAACTTAATAGAGCTGTAAGTATAGAAGCTCCCCAACTTAATAGAGCTGTAAGTATAGAAGCTCCCCAACTTAATAGAGCTGTAAGTATAGAAGCTCCCCAACTTAATAGAGCTGTAAGTATAGAAGCTCCCCAACTTAATAGAGCTGTAAGTATAGAAGCTCCCCAACTTAATAGAGCTGTAAGTATAGAAGCTCCCCAACTTAATAGAGCTGTAAGTACAGAAGCTCCCCAACTTAATAGAGCTGTAAGTACAGAAGCTCCCCAACTTAATAGAGCTGTAAGTACAGAAGCTCCCCAACTTAATAGAGCTGTAAGTATAGAAGCTCCCCAACTTAATAGAGCTGTAAGTATAGAAGCTCCCCAACTTAATAGAGCTGTAAGTATAGAAGCTCCCCAACTTAATAGAGCTGTAAGTATAGAAGCTCCCCAACTTAATAGAGCTGTAAGTATAGAAGCTCCCCAACTTAATAGAGCTGTAAGTATAGAAGCTCCCCAACTTAATAGAGCTGTACGTATAGAAGCGCCCCAACTTAATAGAGCTGTAAGTATAGAAGCTCCCCAACTTAATAGAGCTGTAAGTATAGAAGCGCCCCAACTTAATAGAGCTGTAAGTATAGAAGCGCCCCAACTTAATAGAGCTGTAAGTATAGAAGCGCCCCAACTTAATAGAGCTGTAAGTATAGAAGCTCCCCAACTTAATAGAGCTGTAAGTATAGAAGCTCCCCAACTTAATAGAGCTGTAAGTATAGAAGCTCCCCAACTTAATAGAGCTGTAAGTATAGAAGCTCCCCAACTTAATAGAGCTGTAAGCACAGAAGCTCCCCAACTTAATAGAGCTGTAAGCATAGAAGCTCCCCAACTTAATAGAGCTGTAAGTATAGAAGCGCCCCAACTTAATAGAGCTGTAAGTATAGAAGCTCCCCAACTTAATAGAGCCCCAAGTGTATAAAAGCATATTTTCTTACTGTAGGAAAGACATCGGGCAGGAATGCATAGGAACTGTTGGACCAGCAGTTTGCCTGCGTCCACTAGATGGCACTACAGTTACAGATTCATTATATTCTGGGATAGGAATCAACCCTTGTGGTCTTTCACATGTTTGCTACCTTTTACTTGTTGACACTTGTCAATCTTTTAAAGTGTCATTGCTCTTTGTCTCTTCAAGGTATCTGCATTCCAACAATATAACCTGTGTTCCTGAAGGTGATTTCTCAATGATCTTCAGTCATTTAGTAGAGGCTGATAGTATTATACTGACTTACTTACATTCAACACCTTGTCAGTACTACATAGAGCCATGACTACATGGAACTCTATTCCACAGTACTACATAGAGCCATGACTACATGGAACTCTATTCCACAGTACTACATAGAGCCATGACTACATGGAACTCTATTCCACAGTACTACATAGAGCCATGACTACATGGAACTCTATTCCACAGTACTACATAGAGCCATGACTACATGGAACTCTATTCCACAGTACTACATAGAGCCATGACTACTGGATTCCACAGTACTACATAGAGCCATGACTACATGGAACTCTATTCCACAGTACTACATAGAGCCATGACTACATGGAACTCTATTCCACAGTACTACATAGAGCCATGACTACATGGAACTCTATTCCACAGTACTACATAGAGCCATGACTACATGGAACTCTATTCCACAGTACTACATAGAGCCATGACTACATGGAACTCTATTCCACAGTACTACATAGAGCCATGACTACATGGAACTCTATTCCACAGTACTACATAGAGCCATGACTACATGGAACTCTATTCCACAGTACTACATAGAGCCATGACTACATGGAACTCTATTCCACAGTACTACATAGAGCCATGACTACATGGAACTCTATTCCAGTACTACATAGAGCCATGACTACATGGAACTCTATTCCACAGTAGCCATGACTACATGGAACTCTATTCCACAGTACTACATAGAGCCATGACTACATGGAACTCTATTCCACAGTACTACATAGAGCCAACTCTATTCCACTACTATGGAACTCTATTCCACAGTACTACATAGAGCCATGACTACATGGAACTCTATTCCACAGTACTACATAGAGCCATGACTACATGGAACTCTATTCCACAGTACTACATAGAGCCATGACTACATGGAACTCTATTCCACAGTACTACATAGAGCCATGACTACATGGAACTCTATTCCACAGTACTACATAGAGCCATAACTACATGGAACTCTATTCCACATCAACTGATGCAGCAGTAGAATCATATAAAACAATGCACCTTATTGAACAGCCGGGACTGTGAAGCAACACAAACACAGGCACACATTTGGTATTTTAGATATGTGGTAGTAGAGGAGTGGTCCAAGGGAACACACTTAATGTGTTGTGAAATGTAAGGTTTAAAAAAATTACAACAATTTAAGCCTTCATTTTGCTGGACCAAAGGAAGAGTAGCTGCTGCCTTGGCAGGAACTAATGGGGATCCATAATAAACCCCAGGAAGAGTAGCTGCTGCCTTGACAGGAACTAATGGGGATCCATAATAAACCCCAGGAAGATTAGCTGCTGCCTTGGCAGGAACTAATGGGGATCCATAATAAACCCCAGGAAGAGTGGCTGCTGCCTTGACAGGAACTAATGGGGATCCATAATAAACCCCAGGAAGAGTAGCTGCTGCCTTGACAGGAACTAATGGGGATCCATAATAAACCCCATGAAGAGTAGCTGCTGCCTTGACAGGAACTAATGGGGATCCATAATAAACCCCAGGAAGAGTAGCTGCTGCCTTGGCAACAGGAACTAATGGGGATCCATAATAAACCCCATGAAGAGTAGCTGCTGCCTTGGCAACAGGAACTAATGGGGATCCATAATAAACCCCAGGAAGAGTAGCTGCTGCCTTGGCAACAGGAACTAATGGGGATCCATAATAAACCCCAGGAAGAGTAGCTGCTGCCTTGACAGGAACTAATGGGGATCCATAATAAACCCCAGGAAGAGTAGCTGCTGCCTTGGCAGGAACTAATGGGGATCCATAATAAACCCCAGGAAGAGTAGCTGCTGCCTTGGCAACAGGAACTAATGGGGATCCATAATAAACCCCAGGAAGAGTAGCTGCTGCCTTGGCAGGAACTAATGGGGATCCATAATAAACCCCAGGAAGAGTAGCTGATGCCTTGGCAGGAACTAATGGGGATCCATAATAAATACACATACAGGTATTCCAACCAGTGTTGTCATTTGAAGGTTTACACAGTAAACAAACAGTTGTATTGAAGCCAAATATCTGACTGTATAATGTTTTCTGAGTTACTGATAACCTGTTACCATTGAGGAGGTTCTATCTTATATAGTATGGTAGTGTAAACATCACCTTTTAAGATGCCTGTCCTCAGCTATAGGTAACCTGTCCTCAGCTATAGGTAACCTGTCCTCAGCTATAGGTAACCTGTCCTCAGCTATAGGTAACCTGTCCTCAGCTATAGGTAACCTGTCCTCAGCTATAGGTAACCTGTCCTCAGCTATAGGTAACCTGTCCTCAGCTATAGGTAAGCTGTCCTCAGCTATAGGTAACCTGTCCTCAGCTATAGGTAACCTGTCCTCAGCTATAGGTAACCTGTCCTCAGCTATAGGTAAGCTGTCCTCAGCTATAGGTAACCTGTCCTCAGCTATAGGTAAGCTGTCCTCAGCTATAGGTAAGCTGTCCTCAGCTATAGGTAACCTGTCCTCAGCTATAGGTAACCTGTCCTCAGCTATAGGTAACCTGTCCTCAGGTAACCTGTCCTCAGCTATAGGTAACCTGTCCTCAGCTATAGGTAAGCTGTCCTCAGCTATAGGTAAGCTGTCCTCAGTCCTCAGCTATAGGTAACCTGTCCTCAGCTATAGGTAACCTGTCCTCAGCTATAGGTAACCTGTCCTCAGCTATAGGTAACCTGTCCTCAGCTAGGTAACCTAGCTAGGTAACCTGTCCTCAGCTATAGGTAACCTGTCTGTCCTCAGCTATAGGTAACCTGTCCTCAGCTATAGGTAACCTGTCCTCAGCTATAGGTAACCTGTCCTCAGCTATAGGTAACCTGTCCTCAGCTATAGGTAAGCTGTCCTCAGCTATAGGTAACCTGTCCTCAGCTATAGGTAACCTGTCCTCAGCTATAGGTAAGTAACCTGTCCTCAGCTATAGGTAACCTGTCCTCAGCTATAGGTAACCTGTCCTCAGCTAGCTAGGTAACCTGTCCTCAGCTATAGGTAACCCTCAGCTATCCTCAGCTATAGGTAAGCTGTCCTCAGCTATAGGTAATAGGTAACCTGTCCTCAGCTATAGGTAACCTGTCCTCAGCTATAGGTAAGCTGTCCTCAGCTATAGGTAACCTGTCCTCAGCTATAGGTAAGCTGTCCTCAGCTATAGGTAACCTGTCCTCAGCTATAGGTAAGCTGTCCTCAGCTATAGGTAACCTGTCCTCAGCTATAGGTAAGCTATAGGTAAGCTGTCCTCAGCTATAGGTAAGCCTGTCCTCAGCTATAGGTAAGCTGTCCTCAGCTATAGGTAAGCTGTCCTCCTCAGCTATAGGCTAACCTGTCCTCAGCTATAGGTAACCTGTCCTCAGCTATAGGTAACCTGTCCTCAGCTATAGGTAACCTGTCCTCAGCTATAGGTAACCTGTCCTCAGCTATAGGTAATATATAATATATAATAATATATGCCATTTAGCAGACGCTTTTATCCAAAGCGACTTACAGTCATGTGTGCATACATTCTACGTATGGGTGGTCCCGGGGATCGAACCCACTACCCTGGCGTTAGAAGCGCCATGCTCTACCAACTGAGCTACAGAAGGACTGAGCTAACCTGTCCTCAGCTATAGGTAACCTGTCCTCAGCTATAGGTAACCTGTCTTGTCCTCAGCTGTAGGTAACCTGTCTTGTCCTCAGCTGTAGGTAACCTGTCTTGTCCTCAGCTATAGGTAACCTGTCCTCAGCTGTAGGTAACCTGTCCTCAGCTGTAGGTAACCTGTCTTGTCCTCAGCTATAGGTAACCTGTCTTGTCCTCATCTGTAGGTAACCTGTCCTCATCTGTAGGTAACCTGTCCTCATCTGTAGGTAACCTGTCCTCATCTGTAGGTAACCTGTCCTCATCTGTAGGTAACCTGTCCTCAGCTATAGGTAACCTGTCCTCAGCTATAGGTAACCTGTCCTCAGCTATAGGTAACCTGTCCTCAGCTATAGGTAACCTGTCCTCGGCTATAGGTAACCTGTTCTCAGCTATAGGTAACCTGTCTTGTCCTCAGCTATAGGTAAGCTGTCCTCAGCTATAGGTAACCTGTCTTGTCCTCAGCTATAGGTAACCTGTCCAGGCTGCAGTCTTTAGACCTGAGTGACAACGCTCTGCAAGTCATCTGTCCAGAGATCGGCAGGCTGAGGTCCTTACGACACCTGAGACTGGCCAACAACCAGCTGAAATACCTGCCTCCAGGTAAGACTGACCAACAACCAGCTGAAATACCTGCCTCCAGGTAAGACTGACCAACAACCAGCTGAAATACCTGCCTCCAGGTAAGACTGACCAACAACCAGCTGAAATACCTGCCTCCAGGTAAGACTGACCAACAACCAGCTGAAATACCTGCCTCCAGGTAAGACTGACCAACAACCAGCTGAAATACCTACCTCCAGGTAAGACTGGCCCACAACCAGCTGAAATACCTGCCTCCAGGTAAGCCTGACCAACAACCAGCTGAAATACCTGCCTCCAGGTAAGACTGACCAACAACCAGCTGAAATACCTGCCTCCAGGTAAGACTGACCAACAACCAGCTGAAATACCTGCCTCCAGGTAAGCCTGACCAACAACCAGCTGAAATACCTGCCTCCAGGTAAGCCTGGCCAACAACCAGCTGAAATACCTGCCTCCAGGTAAGACTGACCAACAACCAGCTGAAATACCTACCTCCAGGTAAGACTGGCCCACAACCAGCTGAAATACCTGCCTCCAGGTAAGCCTGACCAACAACCAGCTGAAATACCTGCCTCCAGGTAAGACTGACCAACAACCAGCTGAAATACCTGCCTCCAGGTAAGACTGCCCAACAACCAGCTGAAATACCTGCCTCCAGGTAAGACTGACCAACAACCAGCTGAAATACCTGCCTCCAGGTAAGACTGGCCAACAACCAGCTGAAATACCTGCCTCCAGGTAAGCCTGGCCAATAACCAGCTGAAATACCTTCCTCCAGGTAAGACTGGCCAACAACCAGCTGAAATACCTGCCTCCAGTTAAGCCTGACCAACAACCAGCTGAAATACCTGCCTCCAGGTAAGACTGGCCAACAACCAGCTGAAATACCTGCCTCCAGGTAAGCCTGACCAACAACCAGCTGAAATACCTGCCTCCAGGTAAGACTGGCCAACAACCAGCTGAAATACCTGCCTCCAGGTAAGCCTGGCCAACAACCAGCTGAAATACCTGCCTCCAGGTAAGCCTGGCCAACAACCAGCTGAAATACCTGCCTCCAGGTAAGCCTGGCCAACAACCAGCTGAAATACCTGCCTCCAGGTAACACTGACCAACAACCAGCTGAAATACCTGCCTCCAGGTAAGACTGGCCAACAACCAGCTGAAATACCTGCCTCCAGGTA